>NC_057801.1:104906349-105096617 GCF_018294505.1 Triticum aestivum | reverse complement strand
GGTATATACAATTTATCCTACAATTTGCAGATTATTACATGGAGGCATTACTACGGACGGTAGCGGGTAATGGAATTCTCCTTTGGTATCTATGACCTGGTCGAGCAAAAATTCTCTTATTTCCTCTTGAATTGCTCGTACGCGATTCGTTGGTAGGAGCTTATCCCGCATCTCCTTCATATTTAGAGAAGGAGATCAATATGCATGTATTAGTTGTGTGTGTATATATTAGATAAAGATGTAAAAATTGTGAATAGTGTTCTTGCAAACGTATCCATTGCTCTCTATCTCCTTTTGGAGGTCATCATGTGAATGTTCTCGCAAACGTAGTATGCACATAAATCAGTCCCTGGCGCCTGCTTCAGGGCCTTTAATTGAATAGAATTCAATCACATAATAATTAATTAAGCATGATAATGGTATTGAAACTATAATTAAAGATATGTTAGCTAGCTACCTAGTATTACTTAATTAATTACCTTGGGTTGACGCCATATCAGCTTTTGTTTCCATGGGCCATCAACCTGTTTGATGAAAATTTCCCAAGCCCTGCCCGCCGGCAAAGAAAATGAATAAAAAAGTTATAAATTAGTTGATATCAGAAAATGACGAACTTAAAGAGGCTGACATATAGTTTGATAATGATTGAAATTACCTGTCGACCATCCCCTTCACGATTTCGTAGTCAGTAGTTTCTTTAAGTAGTGAGTCCAGTACTTCAAATTTTCCCTCGTCAACTTGAATGATTAAAAAGATCCAGTGAAAACTGCATGCGCACATGTTTGCATGTATAAATTAAGCGGGCATGTGCATAACTCATCAACTACCCTAAACCCTATACACTTATTAACATCTAGCTAGTAAGCAAAAACGTAATTTGTAGTACAAGACATTGTGACTCACCCGAAGTTCTAAGGAAGTAGTATATCTGAACAGGTATTTAGGCGCTTCAAGAAGTCTAGCAAGCTTTTTTCTGTGTCTTTTGGCTCCCATTGACACGTTCATGTCTCTTGATTAATGGTATTTGGATCAATGAACCCAATGCCATAGCGTTCAGCTTTTTTCATTTTATACATCTTCATTCTGCATAATACCACATAAAAGAATATAGTGATGATAATTACAGGTAATGATCGATGAGCACTACAGCTAGCTAGATACTTAATTAAATTACATAAAGAAATCACTTACAAACAATAGCAACTGACGATAGATTTTTCGAGTGCGTCTTGATTGAATAACTGAAACAGTTATGTAAACTCGACATACAAATCATTTCCATGGTAGTAATACTCTGATCTGGCTTTCACCATGAGGGACTCTCGATCGGTAGTATTGGTTTCTTTCATGTACCATTCATGCAATTCATACATTCTCGTAGAGAGCTTCTTGACCTCCTCGGGCTTGACCATAGGTTGGCCGCGGGCATATTTCCATTTTACTTCATCCTTTTTAATCGTATATATGGGCTCAAGCTCTAGGAGTTGATAAACAGTGACACCAACCTCTTCAACCATCCTTCTATGAGCGTCGGTTATTGCCAGTGGATTGGTGCCGGTACTCACATGTGTTGATGGTATAATGAGCGGGGGGATCGATTGCACCGCCTGTTCTCCCAGCTGGGGAACAATTTTCTTGCTTTTTTTGGCAGCTGCTTGGCTTGAGCTCGAGCTCGATTCCTTTTTTGTGCTTGATATGACTTTTTGATTTGGCGCTCGTAGTCTGAGTCAACATGCTTGGGAGCTGGTGCTTCAGCCATACGAATAAAGTGGTCAATGACATGCTCAGGTACTTTCTCCTTTGGAGGCGGTGGTGGTTTTGGTCCAAAATGGGCCCTCAGTTGGGCTTGCACTTCGGCCTCGTTTTCCTCCTCAGTCAGGTCGTAAGGCCGATGAGGAAGAGGATTGGGGCTTGGACCAAATTGGTATCTCTAGCCCCCTGTACTTGTACTGCTAGCCATCGTAGCTGCGCGGCTCTCTTTCGTTGTTGCTTAGGCGGCGGAGACGGCTTACGCGATGCCTGACTTGGAGGAGGAGGACTGGGCTGACGCGGTGCCGGACTTGAAGGAGGAGGAGTGGGCTCACACGGTGCCGGACTTGGAGGGGGAGGAGTGGGCTCACGCATTGGCGGACATGGAGGAGCAGAAGTCTGTAGAGGCGGTGGCTGACTTGGAGGAGCTGGAGTCGACTGCTGACGCGGTGGCGGACTTGGAGGAGGAGCCGGCTGACGTAGTGTCGGTGGCCTTGGAAAGAAGATTCAATCCTTTCTCCATAGAACGATATGATGTATGGCCTCTTCCAGTGTGCGCTCGTCGTCACCTCTAGGAATGTCAAGATCTAGCCCCGAATATTGTGCCACCACTTCATCAACCGCGACACGAGCATAGCCAGTTGGAATCATATTGCAATGGAAGGTTGCTTCAGGGGGATTTGTGTAAGCAACACCGTCCGCCACCTACATGGATATGTTCTTCATTTTAAAGTGTAGCTCACAATTATTGTTATCCATGATGTCATCCACATGGTATCTATCCAGCAGTGCCTCATCGCCCGGGGTGGAACCCGCGCTGCTTCTCGGCATGGATGGGACGATGCTATCCAATGCTGGATCCGCTAGCTGCTGCCGTTACTGAGACCCTCTTTCCTGGCTAAGTGAGTCGATCTGCTCCTACTACCGCTAGAAAGCGAGTGCCAACTCCGCGTGCGTTGATTCTAGGCCTTGAAGATGGTCTGCTTCCTGCTTGCTCTGCTCCTCCTCCAACTTCCTCTTCTCCTCCGCCTCCATCTTCTTTCTCGCACGGCTTCTGTAGTCGGTGTTCCAGTCCACAAACCCCTCAAACCACGGAACAATGCCTTTGCCTCGTGTTCTTCCCGGGTGTTCAGGGTTCTTTAGGGCACGCATAAGCTTGTCGTTCTCTCTGTTGGGCGTGAACACCCCCGTTCGTGCCTCTTCTATTGCAACAAGTAAACTATCGGTGGACTCTTTAAGACTTGCCCGCTCCAAAACCTTGCATGTCTTTGAGTCCAGCGTCCCCCCATGCGCATAGAACCAAGTCCTGACCCTGGGGGCCAACTCAATGTAACTGGAGTGACCCCTGCATCCATCATCTGTTGCTCAGCGAGATCCCACTTAGGCCGGGCCATCTCGTAGCCACCTGGCCCCAGCTTATGGTGTCATATCTTTTTCGCGGCATTGATCTTGTTTATTCTCGACCGTTCCTGAGCTACTTCCGATTCCTTGAATTTCACGAAAGCATTTCAGTGATCTCTTGCCTTCTCCAATGTTCCCTTGAATTCTGCAGTCTTCTTTCCTCCTTCGATGTACTTGTTCCATATAGTTTTCTTGTGGTAGTTGAATGCTATCGCCATCTTCCTAAGAGCAGCGTTCTTGAATTTCTCCACACATCTGCATCTATGAAATGATCTGGTAGTATGAAATGTGACATGAGAGATTCCCAAAGCTGATCTTTTGCTCTTTGGTCGACAAAAGTAAGATCTGGTTGTTCCTTTGCTGGCTTCTTCCATTCTTGAATGGAGATTGGGATTCGGTCCTTCATAAGAACTCCACACTGAAGAATGAACTTGCCCACATCCTTCTTAGGCTCGCGCGGTTCGCCATTAGATTTGATGGCATCGATGTTGTACTTTACACCATCCTTCAACTTTTTGGATGGGCCTCATACCGTCCTGCTGCCTGTAGAAGATTTTCTTGATCCGGAGGGCTGAAATAAGAAAGATTGATTCGTTAATATATATAAAAATCAATTAAAACATGTGATGATCACTAGATGCCTGCTTATATAAATATACCTCGCCGGTGTTTGTTATTTGAATATCATCATAGTTCTGGACTTCATCCCTTTGTTCATCTTCATCAAATATCATATCACCCTCCCCGGTATTGTTCAGATATAGTGAGCCATCATCTTCTTCATTCTCATCTGGCCAGCTCGGGGAGCGTATGATCTCAAACATGGCCTCTTCTCCTTCTTTGTCGGTATTGTCCGCCATAGGTTTTATTGAACAAATCCAGAAGAAATATAAAACAATTTAGTATGCTTCTTGAATAATAGTGGATAATTGATATGCATCTTGAATAATAGTAGATAATAGATATGCATCTCGAAAGATAAAACTGAATCATAGTAGATAATATGCATCATCGAATATAATCTCGAATACATCATCTCGAATATTATCGAATAATATAATCTCAAATACATCGTCTCGAATATCTCGAATACATCACTAGCTAATGCAGATTGAATACTACCAAATAATCTAGTTGAGTCACGGTGGACACCCAAAGAGAAGGAACCACCACTGGATCATAGCTCGAGTGAGATGCCTGAAGAACATGATGCAAGGTATTGGAGAACCTGACGTCCAACACAATCATGTAGCGACGGACGTGCTCGTCCTCCTCCCTGACATGGTGACGTACCACCTCCACGGGGGACACGAGCCTCCGCACCGAATGTGGCCCATGTGCCCGCCACCAAAGAAGCTTCGGGTCGACGACGGGACCCGAGTTCCTCACCAAGATGCGCGCCCCTGAAGGTAGCACCTCCTAGTGCCAGCCCGACGAAGCCCAATCCCGAACATGGCGCCTCTGAAGTAGGACGTCGCCGCGAACGGTTCACCGACGAGGATGTGGGCCGGGCATCATTGACGTCGATAACAAATTCTATGCAAATATGTAACATTTTTTAAATGTTTGGCTAGGAACAGGATTCTGAATCATAACGGATTCTCTTAACCTTTAAGGGATTTAACAAAATGGCGCCATTCTGGATGTGCAGAAGATGGTCCATATTTTTCCTGATCTCATCTACCCTTCTATATGTCACATTGTCTAGTGTCAAAGGATTCAAGAAAACCATGGCTTCATCATTAGCCAGAAGTAGTAGGCGCATAATGGTATGAAGCTCTCCAAGTTGTTTTGGAACGGAGTCCCGGATAGGATAATTAGCTTTTTGGTACGAAATTCAGCAAGAGCCTTCCGAATATCGCTATTTGGAAGGCCTTTATGGAAATTCGTACCAAAAAGTGAATTATTCTATCTGGAACTCAGTTCCAAAAACAACTTTGAAGAGCTTCGTAGCATCATACGCCTATTACTTCTGGCTAATGATGAAGCCATGGATTTCTTCAATACTTTGACAAACAATGTGACATATTATATATATATATATATATATATGTGTGTGTGTGTGTGTGTGTGTGTGTGTGTGTGTGTGTGTGTGTGTGTTTGTGTGTGTGTGTGTGTGTGTGATCACAAAAGAATTGGATCAACTTATGCACATCCATAATGGGGGCATTGTTGGTAAATCTATGCCAAAAGTCAAACTTTGACATATGACCAAATATTTTTGCCTATGTCACAATTCAAACTTTGACATCTGATCAAATGTTGCATATGTCAAAATTCAAATTTTGACATATGATCAAACATTGACATATATATGTCGAAATTCATCTAATTAACAAACTAAAAAAATATTCATCTAACATTTATATATATCTAATTCATGTAAGATTTCTATAACTAAAAGTATTAAAAACTAAAAAAACATTCATCTAACATTTATATATATCTAAATAATTCATCTAACATTCATCATAAAAAAATTCATCTAACATTTATATATATCTAATTCATCTAACATTTATGTATACATTCATTTAACATTCATCTAAAAGTATAAAAAACTAAAAAACAGAAAAACGGAAAATAATTGTGTGTGTGTGTGTGTGCGGGGTTGGATGGGCGCGGCCATGGCGGTAGGGGATCTGATACGTCTCCAACGTATCTATAATTTATGAAGCATTAATGCTATTATATTATCTGTTTTGGATGTTTACAGGCTTTATTATACACCTTTATATTATTTTTGGGACTAACCTATTAACCGGAGGCACAGCCCATATTGTAGTTTTCTTGTCTATCTCAGTGTTTCGAAGAAAAGGAATATCAAACAGAGTCCAAACGGAATGAAACCTTCGGGAGCGTGACTTTTGGAACGAACGTGATCCAGGAGACTTGGAGTTCAAGTCAACGAAGCTTCGAGGTGGCCACGAGGGTGGGGCGCCCCCCTACTGGGCGCGCCCCCTGTCTCGTGGGCCCCTCGAGCATCCCCCGACCGACTTCTTTCACCTATATATCTCCATATACCCCGAAAACATCGAAATGAACAATAGATCGGGAGTTCCGCCGCCGCAAGCCTCTGTAGCCACCAAAAACCAATCAGGACCCTGTTCCGGCACCCCGTCGGAGGGGGGATCCCTCACTAGTGGCTATCTTCATCATCCCGACGATCTCCATGACGAGGAGGGAGTAGTTCACCCTCGGGGCTGAGGGTATGTACCAGTAGCTATGGGATAGATCTCTCTCTCTCTCTCTCTCTCTCTCTCTCTCGTGTTCTTGATTTGGCACGATCTTGATGTATCGTGAGCTTTGCTATTATAGTTGGATCTTATGATGTTTCCCCCCTCTACTCTCTTGTAATGAATTGAGTTTTCCCTTTGAAGTTATCTTATCGGATTGAGTCTTTAAGGATTTGAGAACACTTGATGCATGTCTTGTCGTGCTTATCTGTGGTGACAACTGAATATTCACGTGATTCACTTGATGTATGTTTTGGTGATTAACTTGCGGGTTCAGTGACCTTGTGAACTTATGCATAGAGGTTGGCACACGTTTTCGTCTTGACTCTCCGGTAGAAACTTTGGGACACTCTTTGAAGTACTTTGTGTTGGTTGAATAGATGAATCTGAGATTGTGTGATGTATATCGTATAATCATGCCCACGGATACTTGAGGTGACAATGGAGTACCTAGGTGACATTAGGGTTTTGGTTGATTTGTGTCTTAAGGTGTTATTCTAATATTAACTCTATGATAGATCAAACGGAAAGAATAGCTTCATGTTATTTTACTACGGACTCTTGAATAGATAGATCAAAAAGGATAACTTTGAGGTGGTTTCGTACCCTACCATAATCTCTTCGTTTGTTCTCCGCCATTAGTGGCTTTGGAGTGACTCTTTGTTGCATGTTGAGGAATTGTTATGTGATCCAATTATGTTATTATCATTGAGAGAACTTGCACTAGTGAAAGTATGAACCTTAGGCCTTGTTTCCTACCATTGCAATACCGTTTACGCTCACTTTTCTCACTTGCTACCTTGCTGTTTTTATAATTTCGTATTACAAATACCTTTATCTACCGTCCATATTGCACTTGTATCACCATCTCTTCGCCGAACTAGTGCACCTATACAATTTACCATTGTATTGGGTGTGTTGGGGACACAAGAGACTCTTTGCTATTTGGTTGCAGGGTTGTTTGAGAGAGACCATCTTCATCTTACGCCTCCCACAGATTGATAAACCTTAGGTCATCCACTTCAGGGAAATTTGCTACTGTCCTACAAACCTCTGCACTTGGAGGCCCAACAACGTCTACAAGAAGAAGGTTGTGTAGTAGACATCAAGCTCTTTCTCTGGCGCCGTTGCCCGAGAGATGAGTGCTTGAAGGTATATCTTTAGATCTTACAATCGAATCTTTTTGTTTCTTGTTTTATCACTAGTTTAGTCTATAAAAGAAAACCAAAAAATGGAATTGAGTTTGTCTCATACGCTTCATATTTTTAATATCTTTCGTGAGAATGATGGTAAGGAAAATTGTGCTCAAGTGCTAGAAGAAGAAATCTATAAAATGTTTGGCACTAAATATGTGAATGATGAGCATGATTGCAATGTTGTTAGTATAAATTCTTTGAATACCCAAGATGCTAATGATATGCAAAGCCACAAGCTTGGGGATGCTATGTTTGATGAATATGATATTTTTTGTCCCAAAAGTTTTGATGAGAATATTTATTATGATGAAGGCATGCCTCCTATTTATGATGATTATATTTATGAAAGTGGATTTGGAGATGTCATGACTTTATTTAGTGATGAATCCACTATTTCGGAAGAGGTTCCAATTGATTATGAGAATAAAGTTGCTATCTATGATGATTATTGTGATGACTTGTATGCTATTAAGAATAATGATAACAATGAAACTTGTCATCATGATTTTAGTTTTCAATTGGATTATGCCTCACATGATAGTTATTTTGTTGAGTTTGCTCCCACTACTATTCATGAGAAGAAATTTGATTATGTGGAGAGTAATAAAAATTCTATGCTTGTAGATCATGAAAAGAATGCTTTAGGTGCTGGTTATATTGTTGAATTCATTCATGATGCTACTGAAAATTATTATGAGGGAGGAACATATGCTTGTACGAATTGCAATAATATCAAGTTTCCTCTCTATGTGCTTAAAATCTTGAAGCTATGCTTGTTTTGCCTTCCTATGCTAGTTGATTATTTTTGCCATAAGTTGTTTGCTCACAAAATACCTGTGCATAGGAAGTGGGTTGAACTTAAATGAGCTATTCATATTCTTCATGATGCTCTCTTTATGTTTCAATTCTTATCTTTTATGTGAGCATCATTGAAATCATCATGCCTAGCTAGGGGCGTTAAACGTTAGCGCTTGTTGGGAGGCAACCCAATTTTATTTTCTTTATTTGATTTTTGTTCCTGTTTAGTAATAAATAATTCATCTAGCCTCTGGTTAGATGTGGTTTTATGTTTTAATTAGTGTTTTTGCCAAGTAGAACCTTTGGGAAGACTTGGGTGAAGTCTTTATGATCTTGCTGTAAAAAACAGAAACTTTAGCGCTCACGAGAATAGCTGCCATTTTTTAATGGAGATTGATTTTAGGTTGATTCCTTTTGCAGATTATTAATAGACAAATGCCCCAGGTCCACCAATTTATTTCAGAACTTTTGGTGTTCCAGAAGTATACGTTTGATACAGATTACTACAGACTGTTCTGTTTTTGACAGATTCTGTTTTCTATGTGTTGTTTGCTTATTTTCATGAATCTATGAGTAGTATCGGAGGGCATGAACCATAGAGAGGTTGTAATACAGTAGATATTACACCAATATTAATTTAGAAAGAGTTCACAACAGCACATAAGTGGTGATTTATTTTCTTATACTAACGGAGCTTACGAGTTTTGTTTGGAGTTTCGTGTTGTGAAGTTTTCAAGTTTTGGGTAAAGATTCGATGGACTATGGAATAAGGAGTGGTAAGAGCCTAAGCTTGGGGATTATCAAGGCACTCCAAGGTAATATCCAAGGAAAACCAAGAGCCTAAGCTTGGGGATGCCCCGGAAGGCATCCCCTCTTTCATCTTCGTTCATCGGTAACATTACTTGGAGCTATATTTTTATTCACCACATGATATGTGTTATGTTGGAGCGTCATTTTATTTTGTTAGTATTTTCTTGCTGTTATTTATAATAATTTTTTGCATCTATATTTTAAATAAAAATGTCAAGGATAGCCTTTACCATGCTTATTTTGCAAGTATACATGTTGCTGTTTCAAAACAGAATGTTTACCGCTGTTGCAAAAATTACCTAGAAAAGTCAGGGAATGATATAATGTTGAATATTTTTGCATATTGAGCTATGATAAATCTTCTACAACATAGTATGTTTCTTATAATTTTTGGAGTTAGGGAAGTATGATGAATCTTGCATTCTTTACAGACTATACTGTTTTGGCAGATTGCTGTTATGTTTGCATTGTTTGCATATGCTTGCTTGTTTAATGATTCTATTTTAGGATAGGAGTATTAAATATGCAGAGACATTTAGTATGCAATGTTGAATAATAATGTTAGTAATTTGTTACAGTATAAAATGATAAGATTATTGCATTGTTTTATACTAACTTATCTCACGAGTTCTTGTTGAATTTTGTGTGGATGAAGTTTTTGAGATTTAGGAAACCGAGATATAAAAGGAATTAAGGAGACACAAATGCTCAAGCTTGGGGATGCCCATGGCACCCCAAGATAATATTTCAAGAAGTCTCAAGCATCCAAGCTTGGGGATGCCCCGGTAGGCATCCCACCTTTCTTCTTCAACAATTATCGGTTAGTATCGGTTGAACCTAAGTTTTTGCTTCTTCACATGATGTGTTCTATCCTTGCAATGCCATTTTATTTTGTTTTGCTTGCTGTTTTAATAAGATACCAAGATCTTAAATTCTTAAATGAGAGAGAGCCTTCACATAGCTACATAATTATTTAACTACTCATTGATCTTCACTTATATCTTGTTGGAGTAGTTTGTCATTTACTCGTGTGCTTCACTTATATCCTATGAGTAAATGGTTGAATGAGTTGAATGTCATAAATCTGAAATTATATATGTCTCATTTGCTTATCCCATGGGGAGTAATGACTTCACATCTAAGAAGTAGAGGTAGTAAATTTATTGAAGGTTAGCAAGCATTGTATTGGTCACTTGAACAATTCATGAAAGAATATTGAAGGAAGAGAGATTTCACATATAAATATATTATGATGGACATCTTTTATAATTGTGAGCACTTATTAAGTATGACATGCTAAAGAGTTGATGTTGGACAAGGAAGACAACGTAATGGGTTATGTTTTCTCACATCTCAGTTAAAGTATATTGTCATGGATCATTCAAACATGTTGAGCTTGCGTTTCTCCCTCATGCTAGCCAAAATTCCTTGCACCAAGTAGAGATACTACTTGTGATTCCAAATATTCCTTGAACCAAGTTTCTTCCATGAGTGTCCACCATACCTACCTATATGCGGTATTTACATGCCGTTCCAAGTAAATTTGCATGTGCCAAACTCTAAACCTTCAAATAATAATCTGTTTTGTATGCCCGAATCGCTCATGTAGCGACTAGGGGCTGTCAGTATCTTCCATGCTAGGTGGGTTATTCTCACGATGAGTGGACTCCGCTCATCATTCACGAGAAAAATGGCTGGTAACTGGGATGCCCAGTCCCATGATCAAAAGATCAAAATCAAATCAAAATAATTGCAAACAAAACTCACCCAGGATTGATGTTAGTTGGAGGCACCCGTTGTTTCGGGAAAGCCATGGATTGATGATTGTTGGTGGAGGGGGAGTAAAAAATTTACCATTCTGTTTGGGAACCGCCTATAATGTATGTAGTATGGAAGATATTGGGAACTCTTGGTTGTTATGTTGACAATGAGATCATACCTCTCAAAATTATTTATCTCTATTTCAAAATCGAGCTCTCGCACCTCTGCAAATCCCTGCTTCCCTCTGCGAAGGGCCTATCTTTTACTTTTATGCAAGAGTCAAGGTGATCTTCACCTTTCCCATTTTCATTTTATCCGTTGACAAGCACCTCATGTTGGAAAGATCCAGATATATATTCAATTGGATGTAAGTTAGCATGAACTATTATTGTTGACATCACCCAAAGGTGAATACGTTGGGAGGCAAAATTATAAGCCCCTATCTTTCTCTATGTTCGATTAAAACTTTGGACCCATTAATATCACGTGAGTGTTAGCAATTGTGAAAGACTATATGATAGTTGAGTATGTGGAGTTTGCTAAATCAAAGCTCTGACATAGACACTTCCTGAAAATAAGATGAATTGCAATTGTTTGATGACTAAGAATCAAGTTTGCTAGTTTTCAAGAAAGTTTATGGTCTATGCTTTAACATGTGAATAGCTTGTTACTTGATCATGAAAAGTTTTATGAGATGAACTACTGTTATGACATATAATCATGCTAGAAAAGGTGATTGAAATTATCATTGATCAAACTTGTGCACCTGCTAGCATTCACACTTCATAAATTCTTTCTTTTATCATTTAGCTACTCGAGGACGAGCAGGAATTAAGCTTGGGGATGCTGATACGTCTCCAACGTATCTATAATTTATGAAGCATTCATGCTATTATATTATCTGTTTTGGATGTTTACGGGATTTATTATACACTTTTATATTATTTTTCGGACTAACCTATTAACCGGAGGCCCATCCCATATTGCAGTTTTCTTGCCTATTTCAGTGTTTCAAAGAAAAGGAATATCAAACGGAGTCCAAACGGAATGAAACCTTCGGGAGCATGATTTTTGGAACGAACGTGATCCAGGAGACTTGGAGTTCAAGTCAATGAAGCTTCGAGGTGGCCACGAGGGTGGGGGCGCCCCCCACCCTACTGGGCGCACCCCCCTGTCTCGTGGGCCCCACGAGCGTCCCCTGATTGACTTCTTTCACCTATATATCTCCATATACCCCGAAAACATCGAAACAAACAATAGATCGGGAGTTCCACCGCCGCAAGCCTCTGTAGCCACCAAAAACCAATCGGGACCCTGTTCCGGCACCTTGCCGGAGGGGGATCCCTCACCGGTGGCCATCTTCATCATCCCGACGATCTCCATGACGAGGAGGCAGTAGTTCACCATCGGGGCTGAGGGTATGTACCAGTAGCTATGTGTTAGATCTCTCTCTCTCTCTCGTGTTCTTGATTTGGCACGATCTTGGTGTATCGCGAGCTTTGCTATTATAAATGGATCTTATGATGTTTCTCCCCCTCTACTCTCTTGTAATGGATTGAGTTTTCCCTTTGAAGTTATCTTATCGGATTGAGTCTTTAAGGATTTGAGAACACTTGATGTATGTCTTGTCGTGCTTATTTGTGGTGACAATGGGATATTCACGTGATTCACTTCATGTATGTTTTGGTGATCAACTTGCGGGTTCAGTGACCTTGTGAACTTATGCATAGGGGTTGGCACACGTTTTCGTCTTGACTCTCCGGTAGAAACTTTGGGGCGCTCTTTGAAGTACTTTGTGTTGGTTGAATAGATGAATCTAAGATTGTGTGATGCATATCGTATAATCATGCCCACAGATACTTGAGGTGACAATGGAGTATCTAGGTGACATTAGGGTTTTGGTTGATTTGTGTCTTAAGGTGTTATTCTAGTATGAACTCTATGATAGATCAAACGGAAAGAATAGCTTCATGTTATTTTACTACGGACTCTTGAATAGATAGATCAAAAAGGATAACTCTGAGGTGGTTTCGTACCCTACCATAATCTCTTCGTTTGTTCTCCGCTATTAGTGGCTTTGGAGTGACTCTTTGTTGCATGTTGAGGGATTGTTATGTGATCCAATTATGTTATTATCGTTGAGAGAACTTGCATTAGTGAAAGTATGAACCTTAGGCCTTGTTTCCTACCATTGCAATACCGTTTACGCTCACTTTTATCGCTTGCTACCTTGTTGTTTTTATAATTTCAGATTACAAATACCTTTATCTACCATCCATATTGCACTTGTATCACCATCTCTTAACCGAACTAGTGCACCTATACAATTTACCATTGTATTGGGTGTGTTGGGGACACAAGAGACTCTTTGCTATTTGGTTGCAGGGTTGTTTGAGAGAGACCATCTTCATCCTACGCCTCCCATGGATTGATAAACCTTAGGTCATCCACTTGAGGGAAATTTGCTACTGTCCTACAAACCTCTGCACTTGGAGGCCTAACAACGTCTACAAGAAGAAGGTTGTGTAGTAGACATCAGGCTCACAGTAGGTGATGGCCGGCGAGGCAAGGCGACGGGGGCGGCGACATGGACGACGACGGGTGACGACGGGGACGGGGGCGGTGACGGGTACGGCAACGACGCACGACGGGGGCAGCAACGGGGGTGGTGACAGGGGGCGGCGGCGATGTCGATCGAAGCAGAGGAGACGAAGAAGAGAATAATAAATTGAATTTTTTGAAGTGTGTGCTTATATAGGAGGGGCCTTTAGTCCCGGTTGGAGCCACCAGCCAGGAGTAAAGGTCTATTTTGGCCAGGCCAAGCGGCGGGAAGCACATGCCTTTAATCCCGGTTGGTGGCTCCAACCGGGACTAAAGGGGGGCCTTTAGTCGCGGTTGGAGCCACCAACTGGGACTAAAGGCCGGTGCTCACGCAGGCGGGGTGTAGGGCAAGTTTAGTCCCACCTCGCTTAGCGAGAAGCGCCCGCACTAGCTTATAAGCCCCGCCGCGGTATCTGCCTCAAGATCCTCTCTAAGCAGGCCTTTGTGGGCCTATTGAACCTATGCTTGTTGGGAATGTTGCAGAAAATAAAAAATTTCCTACGTTTCACCAAGATCAATCTATGAGGTCATCTATCAACGAGAGAGAGGAGTGCATCTACATACCCTTGTAGATCGTGAGCGGAAGCGTTCAAGAGAACGGGGTCGAGGGAGTTGTACTCGTCGTGATCCAAATCACCGATGATCCTAGTGCTGAACGGACAGCACCTCCGCGTTCAACACACGTACGGTTGGGGAAGATGTCTCCTCCTTCTTGATCCAGCAAGGGGGAAGGAGAGGTTGATGGAGATCTAGCAGCACGATGGCGTGGTGGTGGATGCAGTAGTGATCTCGGCAGGGCTTCGCCAAGCTTCTGTGAGAGGGAAAGGTGTATCAGGGGGAGAGGGAGGCGCGAAGAGCATGGGTGCGGCTGCCTTCCCTCCCCACTCTTTATATAGGGCCCCTAGGGGGCGCCGGCCCTAGGAGATGGGATCTCCAAGGGGGGGCGGCGGCGAGGGGGTGGCTTGCCCCCCAAGCTAGGTGGAGGCGCCCCAACCCCTAGTGTTTCCCAACCCTAGGCGCAGGGGGGGCCAAGGGGGGTTGCACCAGCCCTCTAGGGGCTGGTTCCCCTCCCACTTCAGCCCATGGGGCCCTACGGGATAGGTGGACCCACCCAGTGGACCCCCGGGATCCTTCCGGTGGTCCTGGTACAATACCGGTGACCCCCGAAACTTTCCCGATGGCCGAAACCTAACTTCCTATATATAATTCTTTACCTCCGGACCATTCCGGAACTCCTCGTGATGTCCGGGATCTCATCCGGGACTCCGAACAACTTTCGGTTTACTGCATACTCATATCTCTACAACCCTAGCGTCACCGAACCTTAAGTGTGTAGACCCTACGGGTTCGGGAGACACGCAGACATGACCGAGACGGCTCTCCGGTCAATAACCAACAGCGGGATCTGGATACCCATGTTGGCTCCCACATGCTCCTCGATGATCTTCATCAGATGAACCGCGATGTCGAGGATTCAAGCAAACCCGTATACAATTCCCTTTGTCAATCGATACGTTACTTGCCCGAGATTCGATCGTCGGTATCCCAATACCTCGTTCAATCTCGTTACCGGCAAGTCACTTTACTCGTACCGTAATGCATGATCCCATGACCAAACACTTGGTCACTTTGAGCTCATTATGATGATGCATTACCGAGTGGGCCCAGAGATACCTCTCTGTCATACGATGTGACAAATCCCAGTCTCGATCCGTGTCAACCCAACAGACACTTTCGGAGATACCCGTAGCATACCTTTATAGTCACCCAGTTACCTTGTGACGTTTGGTACACCCAAAGCACTCCTATGGTGTCCGGGAGTTACATGATCTCATGGTCTAAGGAAAAGATACTTAACATTGGAAAAGCTCTAGCAAACGAACTACACGATCTTGTGCTATGCTTAGTATTGGGTCTTGTCCATCACATCATTCTCCTAATGATGTGATCCCGTTATCAACTACATCTAATGTCCATAGTCAGGAAACCATGACTATCAGTTGATCAACGAGCTAGTCAACTAGAGGCTTACTAGGGACATGTTGTGGTCTATGTATTCACACATGTATTATGATTTCCGGATAACACAATTATAGCATAAATAACAGAAGATTATCATGAACAAGGAAATATAATAATAATCTTTTATTATTGCCTCTAGGGCATATTTCCAATAGTCTCCCACTTGCACTAGAGTCAATAATCTAGTTACATTGTGATGAATCGAACACCCATAGAGTTCTGGTGTTGATCATGTTTTGCTCACGGAAGTGGTTTAGTCAACGGATCTGCGACATTCAGATCCATATGCACTTTGCAAATATCTATGTCTCCATTTTGAACATTTTCATGGATGGAGTTGAAACGACGCTTGATGTGCCTAGTCTTCTTGTGAAACCTGGGCTCCTTGGCAAGGGCAATAGCTCCAGTGTTGTCACAGAAGAGAGTGATCGGCCCCGACGCATTGGGTATGACTCCTAGGTCGGTGACGAACTCCTTCATCCATATTGCTTCATGCGCCGCCTCCGAGGCTGCCATGTACTCCGCTTCACATGTAGATCCCGCCACGACGCTCTGCTTGCAGCTGCACTAGCTTACTTCTCCACCATTCAACATATACACGTATCCGGTTTGTGACTTAGAGTCATCCAGATCTGTGTCAAAGCTATCATCGACGTAACCCTTTACGACGAGCTCTTCGTCACCTCCATAAATGAGAAACATATCCTTAGTCCTTTTCAGGTACTTCAGGATATTCTTGACCGCTATCCAGTGTTCCTTGTCGGGATTACTTTGGTACTTTCCTACCAAACTTACGGCAAGGCTTACATCAGGTCTGGTACACAGCATGGCATACATAATAGACCCTATGGTTGAGGCATAGGGGATGACACTCATCTCTTCTATATCTTCTGCCGTGGTCGGGCATTGAGCCGAGCTCAATCTCACACCTTGCAATACAGGCAAGAACCCTTTCTTGGACTGATCCATATTGAACTTCTTCAATATCTTATCAAGGTATGTGCTTTGTGAAAGACCTATGAGGCGTCTCGATCTATCCCTATAGATCTTGATGCCTAATATGTAAGCAGCTTCTCCAAGGTCCTTCATTGAAAAACACTTATTCAAGTAGGCCTTAATGCTGTCCAAAAGTTCTATATAATTTTCCATCAAAAGTATGTCATCTACATATAATATGAGAAATGCTATAGAGCTCCCACTCACTTTCTTGTAAATGCAGGCTTCTCCATAAGTCTGCATAAACCAAAACGCTTTGATCATCTCATCAAAGCGAATGTTCCAACTCCGAGATGCTTACACCAGCCCATAAATGGATCGCTGGAGCTTGCATACCTTGTTAGCATTCTTAGGGTCGACAAAAACTTCCGGCTGCATCATATACAGTTCTTCCTTAAGATAGCCGTTAAGGAATGCTGTTTTGACGTCCATCTGCCATATCTCATAATCATAGTATGCGGCAATTGCTAACATGATTCGGACGGACTTCATCTTTGCTACGGGAGAGAAAGTCTCATCGTAGTCAACCCCTTGAACTTGCGGATAACCCTTAGCAACAAGTCAAGCTTTATAGATGGTAACATTACCATCCGCGTCCATCTTCTTCTTAAAGATCCATTTGTTTTCTATCGCTCGCTGATCATTGGGCAAGTCTGTGAAAGTCCATACTTTGCTTTCATACATGGATCCTATCTCGGATTGCATGGCTTCAAGCCATTTGTTGGAATCTGGGCCCGCCATCGCTTCTTCATAGTTCGAAGGTTCACCGTTGTCTAACAACATGATTTCCAGGACAGGGTTGCCATACCACTCTGGTGTGGAACGTGTCCTTGTGGACCTACGAAGTTCAGTAGCAACTTGATCTGATGTACCTTGATCATCATCATTAATTTCCTCTCCAGTTGGTGTAGGCACCATAGGAACATTTTCCTGAGCTGCACTACTTTCCGGTTCAAGAGGTAGTACTTCATCGAGTTCTACTTTCCTCCCACTTACTACTTTCGAGAGAAACTCTTTCTCCAGAAAGGATCCGTTCTTGGCAACAAAGATCTTGCCTTCGGATCTAAGGTAGAAGGTATACCCAATGGTTTCCTTAGGGTATCCTATGAAGACGCATTTTTCCGACTTGGGTTCGAGCTTTTCAGGTTGAAGTTTCTTGACATAAGCATCGCATCCCCAAACTTTTAGAAATGACAGCTTAGGTTTCTTCCCAAACCATAATTCATACGGTGTCGTCTCAACGGATTTAGACGGTGCCCTATTTAAAGTGAATGTAGCTGTCTCTAGAGCGTATCCCCAAAATCGGTAAGAGACATCATAGATCGCACCATGTCCAATAGAGTGCGATTACGATGTTCGGACACACCGTTACGCTGAGGTGTTCCAGGCGGCGTGAGTTGTGAAACGATTCCACATTTCTTTAAGTGCGTACCAAATTCGTGACTTAAATATTCTTCTCCACGATCTGATCGTAAGAACTTTATTTTTCGGTCACGTTGATTCTCTACCTCATTCTGAAATTCCTTGAACTTTTCAAAGGTCTCAGACTTGTGTTTCATCAAGTAGACATACCCATATCTACTTAAGTCATCAGTGAGAGTGAGAACTAACGATATCCTCCGCGAGCCTCAACACTCATTGGACCGCAAACATCAGTATGTATGATTTCCAATAAGTTGGTTGCTCGCTCCATTGTTCCGGAGAATGGAGTCTTGGTCATTTTGCCCATGAGGCATGGTTCGCATGTGTCAAATGATTCATAATCGAGAGACTCTAAAAGTCCATCAGCATGGAGCTTCTTCATGCGCTTGACACCAATGTGACCAAGGCGGCAGTGCCACAAGTATGTGGGACTATCGTTATCAACCTTACATCTTTTGGTATTCACATTATAAATATGTGTAACATTACGTTCAAGATTCATTAAGAATAAACCATTGACCAGCGGGGCATGACCATAAAACATATTGATAACCCAGAAGTATAGGGGATCGCAACAGTTTCCGATAAGTAAGAGTGTCGAACCCAACGAGGAGCTAAAGGTAGAATAAATATTCCCTCAAGTTCTATCGACCACCGATACATCTCTACGCATGCTTGACGTTCGCTTTACCTAGAACAAGTATGAAACTAGAAGTACTTTGAAGGTGTAGTTGATAGGTTTGCAAGATAATAAAGAGCACGTAAACATACACTATGAAACTAGAAGTACTTTGAAGATGTTGGGGAACGTTGCAGAAAACAAAAATTTTCCTACTCGTTTCACCAAGATCATCTAGGAGTTCATCTAGCAACGAGTCATTGGATGCATCTACATACCTTTGTAGATCGCGAGCGGAAGCGTTCAAAAGAACGGTGATGATGTAGTCGTACTCGACGTGATCCAAATCACTGATGACCAGCGCCGAACGGACGGCACCTCCGCGTTCAACACACGTACGGGACAGGAGACGTCTCCTCCTTCTTGATCCAGCAAGGGGGAAGGAGAGGTTGATGAAGATCCAGCAGCACGACGGTGTGGTGGTGGATGCAGGGCGTCACAGCAGCCGGGCTTCGCCGAGACTACGAGGGAGAGATGTAACGGGGGGAGGTGGAGGCGCCAGGGGCTGGTGTGAAATCCCTCCTCTCCCCCCCACTATATATAGGGGTGTCAGGGGGGGCGCCGGCCCTAGTAGATGGCATCTACTAAGGGGGGCGGCGGCCAAGGGGAGGTTTCCCTCCCCCCCAAGGCACCTAGGGGTGCCTTCCACCACATGGACTCTTCCATGGTGGAAACCCTAGGCGCATGGGCCTATAGGGGCTGGTGCCCTTGGCCCATCTAGGCCAAGGCGCACCCCCTACAGCCCATGTGGCCCCCCGGGACAGGTGGCCCCACCCGGTGGACCCCCGGGACCCTTCCGGTGGTCCCGGTACAATACCGATAACCCCGAAACTTGTCCCGATGCCCGAAATAGCACTTCCTATATATAATTCTTTACCTCCGGACCATTCCGGAACTCCTCGTGACGTCCGGGATCTCATCCGGGACTCCGAACAACATTCGGGTTTCTGCATATACATATCTTCATAACCCTAGCGTCACCGAACCTTAAGTGTGTAGACCCTACGGGTTCGGGAGACAAGCAGACATGACCGAGACGACTCTCCGGTCAATAACCAACAGCGGGATCTGGATACCCATGTTGGCTCCCACATGCTCCACGATGATCTCATCGGATGAACCACGATGTCGAGGATTTAATCAATCCCGTACGCTATTCCCTTTGTCTATCGATATGTTACTTGCCCGAGATTCGATCGTCGGTATCCCAATACCTCGTTCAATCTCGTTACCGGCAAGTCACTTTACTCGTACCGTAATGCATGATCCCGTGACCAGACACTTGGTCACTCTGAGCTCATTATGATGATGCATTACCGAGTGGGCCCAGTGATACCTCTCCGTCATACGGAGTGACAAATCCCAGTCTTGATCCATGTCACCCAACAGACACTTTCGGAGATACCCGTAGTCTACCTTTATAGTCACCCAGTTACGTTGTGACGTTTGGCATACCCAAAGCACTCCTACGGTATCCGGGAGTTACACGATCTCATGGTCTAAGGAAAAGATACTTTGACATTGGAAAACTCTAGCAAACGAACTATACGATCTTGTGCTATGTTTAGGATTGGGTCTTGTCCATCACATCATTCTCCCAATGATGTGATCTCGTTATCAATGACATCCAGTGTCCATAGTCAGGAAACCATGACTATCTGTTGATCAACGAGCTAGTCAACTAGAGGCTCACTAGGGACATGTTGGTGTCTGTTATTCACACATGTATTACGATTTCCGGATAACACAATTATAGCATGAATAAAGACAATTATCATGAACAAGGAAATATAATAATAATGCTTTTATTATTGCCTCTAGGGCATATTTCCAACAGTCTCCCACTTGCACTAGAGTCAATAATCTAGTTACATTGTGATGAATCGAACACCCATGGAATTCTGGTGTTGATCATGTTTTGCTCTAGGGAGAGGTTTAGTCAACGGATCTGCTATATTCAGGTCCGTATGTACTTTACAAATCTCTATGTCTCCATCTTGAACATTTTCACGAATGGAGTTGAAGCGACGCTTGATGTGCCTTGTCTTCTTGTGAAACCTGGGCTCCTTGGCAAGTGCAATAGCTCCAGTGTTGTCACAGAAGAGCTTGATCGGCCCCGACGCATTGGGTATGACTCCTAGGTCGGTGATGAACTCCTTCACCCATATTGCTTCATGTGCTGCCTCCGAGGCTGCCATGTACTCCGCTTCACATGTAGATCCCGCCACGACGCTTTGCTTGCAACTGCACCAGCTTACTGCCCCACCATTCAAAATATACACGTATCCGGTTTGTGACTTAGAGTCATCCAGATCTGTGTCGAAGCTAGCGTCGACGTAACCCTTTACGACGAGCTCTTCGTCACCTCCATAAACGAGAAACATTTCCTTAGTCCTTTTCAGGTACTTCAGGATATTCTTGACCGCTGTCCAGTGTTCCTTGCCGGGATTACTTTGGTACCTTCCTACCAAACTGACGGCAAGGTTAACATCAGGTCTGGTACACAGCATGGCATACATAATAGAACCTATGGCTGAGGCATAGGGGATGACGCTCATCTCTTCTATATCTTCTGCCGTGGTCGGACATTGAGCTGAGCTCAATTTCATACCTTGTAACACAGGCAAGAACCCCTTCTTGGATTGATCCATATTGAACTTCTTCAATATCTTATCAAGGTATGTGCTTTGTGAAAGACCTATGAGGCGTCTCGATCTATCTCTATAGATTTTGATGCCTAATATATAAGCAGCTTCTCCAAGGTCCTTCATTGAAAAACTTTTATTCAAGTAGGCCTTGATGCTGTCCAAGAGTTCTATATCATTTCCCATCAAAAGTATGTCATCTACATATAATATGAGAAATGCTACAGAGCTCCCACTCACTTTCTTGTAAACGCAGGCTTCTCCATAAGTCTGTGTAAACCCAAACGCTTTGATCATCTCATCAAAGCGAATGTTCCAACTCCGAGATGCTTGCACCAGCCCATAAATCGAGCGTTGGAGCTTGCACACCTTGTCAGCATTCTTAGGATCGACAAAACCTTCCGGCTGCATCATATACAATTCTTCCTTAAGGAAACCATTAAGGAATGCCGTTTTGACGTCCATTTGCCATATTTCATAATCATAGAATGCGGCAATTGCTAACATGATTCGGACGGACTTCAGCTTCGCTACCGGTGAGAAAGTCTCATCGTAGTCAACCCCTTGAACTTGTCGATAACCCTTAGCGACAAGCCGAGCTTTATAGATGGTCACATTACCATCCGCGTCTGTCTTCTTCTTAAAGATCCATTTATTTTCTATGGCTCGCCGCTCAACGGGCAAGTCAGTCAAAGTCCATACTTTGTTTTCATACATGGATCCTATCTCGGATTTCATGGCTTCTAGCCATTTGTCGGAATCCGGGCCCGCCATCGCTTCTTCATAGTTCGAAGGTTCACCGTTGTCTAACAACATGATTTCCAAGACAGGGTTGCCGTACCACTCTGGTGCGGAACGTGTCCTTGTGGACCTTCGAATTTCAGTAGGGGCTTGATCAGAAGTATCTTGATCATCATTAACTTCCTCTCTAGTCGGTGCAGGCACCTCAGGAACATTTTCTTGAGTTGCGCCATTTTCCGGTTCAAGAGGTAATACTTCATCAAGCTCTACTTTCCTCCCACTTACTTCTTTCGAGAGAAACTCTTTCTCCAGAAAGGACCCATTCTTGGCAACAAAGATCTTGCCTTCGGATCTGAGGTAGAAGGTGTACCCAATAGTTTCTTTTGGGTATCCTATGAAGACGCATTTTTCCGACTTGGGTTCGAGCTTTTCAGGTTGAAGTTTCTTGACATAAGCATCGCATCCCCAAACTTTTAGAAACGACAGCTTAGGTTTCTTCCCAAACCATAATTCATACGGTGTCGTCTCAACGGATTTCGATGGAGCCCTATTTAAAGTGAATGCGGCAGTCTCTAAAGCATAGCCCCAAAAGGAAAGCGGTAAATCGGTAAGAGACATCATAGATCGCCACACACCATTACGCTGAGGTGTTCCAGGCGGCATGAGTTGTGAAACTATTCCACATTTTCTTAAGTGTGCCCCAAACTCGTGACTCAAGTATTCTCCTCCACGATCTGATCGTAGAAACTTGATTTTCCTGCCACGTTGATTTTCAACCTCACTCTGAAATTCCTTGAATTTTTCAAAGGTTTCAGACTTGTGTTTCATTAAGTAGATATACCCATACCTACTTAAATCATCAGTGAGGGTGAGAGCATAACGATAGCCACCACGAGCCTCAACACTCATTGGACCGCACACATCAGTATGTATGATTTCCAATAAGTCGGTTGCTCGCTCCATTGTTCCTGAGAACAGAGTCTTGGTCATTTTACCCATAAGACATGGTTCGCACGTGTCAAATGATTCATAATCAAGTGACTCTAAAAGTCCATCAACATGGAGCTTCTTCATGCGTTTGACACCTATGTGACCAAGGCGGCAGTGCCACAAGTATGTGGGACTATCATTATCAACCTTACTTCTTTTGGTACTCACATTATGAACATGTGTAGCATCACGTTCGAGATTCATAAAGAATAAACCATTCACCATAGGAGCATGACCATAAAACATATCTCTCATAAAAATGGAACAACCATTATTCTCAGATTTAAAAGAGTAGCCATCTCGAATTAAACGAGATCCCAATACAATGTTCATGCTCAAAGCTGGCACTAAATAACAATTATTAAGGTTTAAAACTAATCCCGAAGGGAGATGCAGAGGTAGCGTGCCGACGGCGATCACATTGACCTTGGAACCATTCCCGACGCGCATCGTCACCTCGTCCTTTGCCAGTTTCCGCTTATTCCGCAGCCCCTGCTTTGAGTTACAAATGTGAGCAACTGCACCGGTATCAAATACCCAGGAGCTACTACGGGCACTAGTAAGGTACACATCAATTACATGTATATCACATATACCTTTTGTTTTGCCGGCCTTCTTATCCGCTAAGTACTTAGGGCAGTTCCGCTTCCAGTGACCGCTTCCCTTGCAATAAAAGCACTCAGTCTCGGGCTTGGGTCCATTCTTTGGCTTCTTCCCGGCAGCTTGCTTGCCGGGCGCGGCAACCTCCTTGCCGTCCTTCTTGAAGTTCTTTTTACCCTTGCCTTTCTTGAACTTAGTGGTTTTATTGACCATCAACACTTGATGTTCCTTCCTGACTTCTACCTCTGCTGATTTCAGCATAGCAAATACTTCAGGAATGGTCTTTTCCATCCCCTGCATATTGAAGTTCATCACAAAGCTCTTGTAGCTTGGTGGAAGCGACTGGAGGATTCTGTCAATGACCGCATCATCCGGGAGATTAACTCCCAGCTGAGTCAAGCGGTTATGCAACCCAGACATAGTGAGTATGTGCTCACTGACAGAACTGTTTTCCTCCATCTTACAGCTGAAGAATTTGTCGGAGACTTCATATCTCTCGACCCGGGCATGAGCTTGGAAAACCATTTTCAGCTCTTCGAACATCTCATATGCTCCATGTCTCTCAAAACGCTTTTGGAGCCCCGGCTCTAGGCTGTAAAGCATGCCGCACTGAACGAGGGAGTAGTCATCGGAACGTGCCTGCCAAGCGTTCATAACATCTTGTTCTGCAGGGAGAACGGGTGCGTCACCAAGCGGTGCTTGTAGGACATAATCTTTCTTGGCAGCTATGAGGATGATCCTCAGGTTCCGGACCCAGTCCGTATAGTTGCCATCGTCTTTCAGCTTGGTTTTCTCTAGGAACGCGTTGAAGTTGAGGACTACGTTGGCCATTTAATCTACAAGACATATTGTAAAATATTTAGACTAAGTTCATGATAATTAAGTTCAACTAATCAAATTATTAGTGAACTCCCACTTAGATTAGACATCCCTCTAGTCATGTAAGTATTACATGATCCGAGTTAAACTAGACCATGTCCGATCATCACGTGAGACGGACTAGTCAACATCGGTGAACATCTTCATGTTGATCGTATCTTCTATACGACTCATGCTCGACCTTTCGGTCTTCTGTGTTCCGAGGCCATGTCTGTACATGCTAGGCTCGTCAAGTCAACCTAAGTGTTTGCATGTGTAAATCTGTCTTACACCCGTTGTATGTGAACGTCTGAATAAAACACCCGATCATCACGCGGTGTTTTGAAACAGCGAACTGTCGCAATGGTGCACAGTTAGGGGGAACACTTCTTGAAATTAGTATGAGGGATCACCTTATTTACTACCGTCGTTCTAAGTAAACAAGATGCAAAACATGATAAACATCACATGCAATCAAATAATAATCGTGACATGATATGGCCAATATCACATAGCTCCTTTGATCTCCATCTTGGGGCTCCATGATCATCTTGTCACCGGCTTGACACCATGATCTCCATCATCATGATCTCCATCATCGTGTCTCCATGAAGTTGCTCGCCAACTATTACTTCTACTACTATAGCTAACGCGTTTAGCAATAAAGTAAAGTAATTTACATGGCGTTTCTTGATGACACGCAGGTCATATAAAAGAATAAAGACAACTCCTATGGCTCCTGCCGGTTGTCATACTCATCAACATGCAAGTCGTGATTCCTATTACAATAGCATGAACATCTCATACATCACATATAGATCATTCATCATTCATCACAACTTTGGCCATATCATATCACAAACCACTTGCTGCAAAAACAAGTTAGACGTCCTCTAATTGTTGTTGCAAGTTTTACGTGGCTGATTTAGGGTTCTAGCAAGAACGTTTTCTTACCTACGTTAAAGCCACAACATGATTTGTCAACTTCTATTTACCCTTCATAAGGACCCTGTTCATCGATTCCGCTCCAACTAAAGTAGGAGAGACAGACACCCGCCAGCCACCTTATGCAACTAGTGCATGTTAGTCGGTGGAACCGGTCTCACGTAAGCGTACGTGTAAGGTTGGTCCGGGCCGCTTCATCCCACAATACCGCTGAAGCAAGAAAGGACTAGTAACGGCAAGAAAGTTGACAAATCTACGCCCACAACAAATTGTGTTCTACTCGCGCAAGAAGAACTACGCATAGACCTAGCTCGTTTCACCAAGATCATCTAGGAGTTCATCTAGCAAGGAGTCATTGGATGCATCTACATACCTTTGTAGATCGCGAGCGGAAGCGTTCAAAAGAACGGTGATGATGTAGTCGTACTCGACGTGATCCAAATCACCGATGACCAGCGCCGAACGGACGGCACCTCCGCGTTCAACATACGTACGGGACGGGAGACGTCTCCTCCTTCTTGATCCAGCAAGGGGGAAGGAGAGGTTGATGAAGATCCAGCAGCACGACGGCGTGGTGGTGGATGCAGGGCGTCACAGCAGCCGGGCTTCGCCGAGACTACGAGGGAGAGACGTAACGGGGGGAGGTGGAGGCGCCAGGGGCTGGTGTGAAATCCCTCCTCTCCCCCCCACTATATATAGGGGTGCCAGGGGGGGCGCCGGCCCTAGTAGATGGCATCTACTAAGGGGGGCGGCGGCCAAGGGGAGGTTTCCCTCCCCCCAAGGCACCTAGGGGTGCCTTCCACCACATGGACTCTTCCATGGTGGAAACCCTAGGCGCATGGGCCTATAGGGGCTGGTGCCCTTGGCCCATCTAGGCCAAGGCGCACCCCCTACAGCCCATGTGGCCCCCCGGGACAGGTGGCCCCACCCGGTGGACCCCCGGGACCCTTCCGGTGGTCCCGGTACAATACCGATAACCCCGAAACTTGTCCCGATGCCCGAAATAGCACTTCCTATATATAATTCTTTACCTCCGGACCATTCCGGAACTCCTCGTGACGTCCGGGATCTCATCCGGGACTCCGAACAACATTCGGGTTTGTGCATATACATATCTTCATAACCCTAGCGTCACCGAACCTTAAGTGTGTAGACCCTACGGGTTCGGGAGACAAGCAGACATGACCGAGACGACTCTCCGGTCAATAACCAACAGCGGGATCTGGATACCCATGTTGGCTCCCACATGCTCCACGATGATCTCATCGGATGAACCACGATGTCGAGGATTTAATCAATCCCATACGCTATTCCCTTTGTCTATCGATATGTTACTTGCCCGAGATTCGATCGTCGGTATCCCAATACCTCGTTCAATCTCGTTACCGGCAAGTCACTTTACTCGTACCGTAATGCATGATCCCGTGACCAGACACTTGGTCACTCTGAGCTCATTATGATGATGCATTACCGAGTGGGCCCAGTGATACCTCTCCGTCATACGGAGTGACAAATCCCGGTCTTGATCCATGTCACCCAACAGACACTTTCGGATATACCCGTAGTCTACCTTTATAGTCACCCAGTTACGTTGTGACGTTTGGCATACCCAAAGCACTCCTACGGTATCCGGGAGTTACACGATCTCATGGTCTAAGAAAAAGATACTTTGACATTGGAATACTCTAGCAAACGAACTATACGATCTTGTGCTATGTTTAGGATTGGGTCTTGTCCATCACATCATTCTCCCAATGATGTGATCTCGTTATCAATGACATCCAGTGTCCATAGTCAGGAAACCATGACTATCAGTTGATCAACGAGCTAGTCAACTAGAGGCTCACTAGGGACATGTTGGTGTCTGTTATTCACACATGTATTACGATTTCCGGATAACACAATTATAGCATGAATAAAGACAATTATCATGAACAAGGAAATATAATAATAATGCTTTTATTATTGCCTCTAGGGCATATTTCCAACAAAAGATGCAAATAAAGTAAATATAGCGAGTGTGGAAAAGTGGTGGTAGGAGTTGTGGAATTATCCCTAGGCAACTGACTATGTTACTAGACCAGTAATCACTATTGCAATTCTATTTGAGGGAGAGGCATAAGCTAACATACTTTCTCTACTTGGATCATATGCACTTATGATTGAAACTCTAGCAAGCATCCGCAACTACTAAAGAATCATTAAGGTAAAATCCAACCATAGCATTAAAGTATCAAGTCCCCTTTTATCCCATACGCAAACAACCTAGTTACTCGGGTCTGTGCTTCTGTCACTCACGCCACCCACCATAAGCAAATCATAAACATATTGAAAACCCTACAGCGCGAATCCCTCACGCTTGCGCAACACGGAGAGCACCATAGGACAACACCAATAATAAAACATGCAACTCAAACCAATCATAGCAATTCATCAATCACCGGTAGGACAATAGAAATCTACTTAGACATCATAGGATGGCAACACATCATTGGATAATAATATGAAGCATAAAGCACCATGTTCAAGTAGAGGGTACAACGGGTTGCGGGAGAGTGGACCGCTGGATATAGAAGGGGGAAGGTGATGGAGATGTTGGTGAAGATGACGGCGGTGTTCGTGAAGATCGCGGTGATGATGATGGCCCCCCGGCAGCGCTCTGGCGCCACCGGAAACAAGGGGGAGAGGGCCCCCCTTCTTCTTCTTCTTCTTCCTTGACCTCCTCCCTAGATGGGAGAAGGGCTTCCCCTCTGGTCCTTGGCTCCCATGGCTTGGGAGGGGCAAGAGCCCCTCCCAGATTGGATCTATCTCTCTATTTCTGCGTTCCCTGATTCTACCCCTTCGCCGTTTCTTAAATATCCGGAGATCCGTAACTCCGATTGGGGTGAATCTTTCGCTCAGATCTTTCTCATAAAATTAGCTTTCTTGCGCCAAAAGAATAGCATCAACCGCCTTACGGGTGGACCACGAGGGTCAGGGGTGCGCTTGGGGGGGGGGGTAGGGTGCACCCCCCTACCTCGTGACCACCCCGGACACCGTTTTGCGTTGATTCCACTTCCCAAAAATAATAAATATTCCACAAAAAAATCTCCGTCCATTTTTATCCCGTTTGGACTCCGTTTGATATTGGGTTTCTGCGAAACAAAAAACATGCAACCGACAGGAACTGGCACTGGGCACTGGATCAATATGTTAGTCCCAAAAATAATATAAAAAGTTGCCAAAAAGTATATGAAAGTTGAATAATATTGGCATGGAACAATCAAAAATTATAGATACGACGAAGACGTATCAGCATCCCCAAGCTTAATTCCTGCTCGTCCTCGAGTAGGTAAATGATAAAAAAGAATAATTTTTGATGTGGAATGCTACCTAGCATAATCTTGATCATATGTCTAATCATGGCATGAATATTAAGACATGAGTGATTCAAAGCAATAGTCTATCATTTGGCATAAAAACAATAATACTTCGAGCGTACCAATAAAGCAATCATGTCTTTTCAAAACAACATGGTCAAAGAAAGTTATCCCTACAAAATCATATAGTCTGGTTGTTGCTCTATCTTCACCACACAAAGTATTTAATCATGCATAACCTCGATGACAAGCCAAGCAATTGTTTCATACTTTAATAATCTCAAAAAAATTCAACTTTCACGCAATACATGAGCGTGAGCCATGGACATATCACTATAGGTGGAATAGAATATGATGGTGGGGGTTATGTGGAGAAGACAAAAAGGAGAAAGTCTCACATCGACTAGGCGTATCAACGGGCTATGGAGATGCCCATCAATAGATATCAATGTGAGTGAGTAGGGATTGCCATGCAACGGATGCACTAGAGCTATAAGTGTATGAAAGCTCAAACTGAAACTAAGTGGGTGTGCATCCAACTTGCTTGCTCATGAAGACCTCGGGCATTTGAGGATGCCCATCATCGGAATATACAAGCCAAGTTCTATAATGAAAATTCCCACTAGTATATGAAAGTGAAAGCATAGGAGGCTATCTCTACGAAGAACATGGTGCTACTCTGAAGCACAAGTGTGGTAAAAGGATAGTAACATTGCCCCTTCTCTATTTTTCTCTCATTTTTTTTTGGTGGGCTTCTTTGGCCTCTTTTATTTTTCATAAAGTCCGGAGTCTCATCCCGACTTGTGGGGGAATCATAGTCTCCTTCATCCTTTCCTCACTGGGGGCAATGCTCTAATAATGATGATCATCACACTTTTATTTACTTACAACTCAATATCTAGAACAAAGATATGACTCTATATGAATGCCTCCGGCAGTATACCGGGATGTGCAATGATATAGCGTAGCAATGACATCAAAAGATGGACAAGCCATGAAAACATCATGCTAGCTATCTTACGATCATGCAAAGCAATATGACAATGAATGCTCAAGTCATGCATATGATGATGATGGAAGTTGCATGGCAATATATCTCGGAATGGCTGTGGAAATGCCATGATAGGTAGGTATGGTGGCTGTTTGGAGGAAGATATAATGAGGCTTATGTGTGATAGAGCGCATTGTATCACGGGGTTTGGATGCACCGGCGAAGTTTGCACCAACTCTCGAGGTGAGAAAGGGCAATGCACGGTACCGAAGAGGCTAGCAATGATGGAAGGGTGAGAGTGCGTATAATCCATGGACTCAACATTAGTCATAAAGAACACACATACTTATTGCAAAAATCTACAAGCCATTGAAAACAAAGTACTACACGCATGCTCCTAGGGGGATAGATTGGTAGGAAAAGACCATCGCTCGTCCCCACCGCCACTCATAAGGAAGACAATCGATAAATAAAATTGTGCTCCAACTTCATCACAAAGCGGTTCACCATACGTGCATGCTACGGGAATCACAAACCTCAACACAAGTGTCTCTACAATCCTCAGCCACCCACTAGCATGACTCTAATATCACCATCTTTATATCGCAAAACTACTGCAAGGAATCAAACATATCATATTCAGCGATCTACAAATTTATGTAGGATTTTATGACTAACCATGTGCATGACCAATTCTTGTCATCTCTCTAAATAGATATAAGTGAAGCAAGAGAGTTTAATTTTTTCTACAAAAGATGTGCCCACGCTCTAACAATTATAAGTGAAGCAAAAGATCATTCTACAAATGGCGGTTTTCTATGTGAAGAGAAACAGGCAATCCAAACTTCAAATGATATAAGTGAAGCACATGAAGCATTCTATAAAGCCATACTCAAAAGATTTAAGTGAAGTGCAATGAGCATTCTATAAATCAACCAAGGACTATCTCATACCAGCATGGTACATAAAAGAAAAAGAAAAACCTAATTGAAAAAGACACTCCAAGACTTGCACATAATGCATGAACGAAACGAATCCGAAAACATACCGATACTTGTTGAAGAAAGAGGGGATGCCTTCCGGGGCATCCCCAAGCTTAGACGCTTGAGTCTCCTTGAATATTTACTTGGGGTGCCTCGGGCATCCCCAAGCTTGAGCTCTTGCCTCTCTTCCTTTTCCTCATATCGAGACATCCTCGATTAGACACTACATCCACACAAAACTTCAACAGAAAACTCGGTAAGATCCGTTAGTATAATAAAGAAAATCACCACTCTAAGTATTGTTGAAAACCAATTCATATTTTGTTTTTGCATTGTGTCTACTATAATATAAATTTTCCATGGCTTAATCCATTGATATAAATTGATAGTATCATCAAAACAAGTAAACTATGCATCAAAAACAGAATCTGTCTTTGTTTGTTTATATATACATGCAGTAGGAGCCTTTCCTATTGTCTTAACCCTAAAAAAACAGAATATGTCAAAAACAGAACAGTCTGTAGCAATCTGAACAATCATAATACTTCTGGTACCCCAAAACTTCTACCAAAATTAGGAAAAATAAACAAGTTGTACAGCAAGACAGTGCAAAAGGAATTAGAACCATTTGACGTTCCAGTTAAAAATGTAAAATCGAGCACTACAGCCAAAGTTTTTGTCCTGCACCGTACAAACCAACAAGCATTATAAACATCTAAAGGCAAACCTTGGCACATTATTTTTATAATACAATGGAACTGTACAAGGGGATAATTATTTTTATTGAAAAGTTTTTGTAATTAAGATTCACAAAGTTCCCATGGGCATGAACAAGGTTCAAGGACGTCCCCCACTTTCACAATGCTCGTCTCTCTCACTTTTACTTCTCTTTTTGAAAAGTTTTGGGTCCCCCTCTTTATTTTTATTGTTTTTAAACTATATGAAAGCACTCAACAGGAATAAATGACTCTCTAAAACTTCCAGGTTGTCTCCCTGGCAGCGCTTTCTTTAAAGCCATTAAGCTAGGCATATAGTCCTCAATTAATGGATCCACCCGGATCCCAAGGTATATCAAAGCCAATTTCAATCAACAATGATTTGTAATTTAGTAGTGAGCACAAATTAACATAAATCATGTAATGACGAAGTCTAACTCTCTTCCTATGCATCGGCATGTCATAAAAGAACAATTCATGCACACATAGTAAAGGCCAATGCATAGTATAAACATTTTCTTGCAATTCTATCGTATGGGAAACATAGAGAGGTGGTGAAATAGTTCCTCTCTCATAATAATTGCAAGTAGGAGCATCAATCACATGCATATTACATCTATCAAAATCATCATGTGCAACGGTAGAAGGCAACCCATCAATATAATCCTTAATAAGCACAAACTTCTCCGATATAGTGTAGTAGGGAGAATTCAAAAAGATAATAGGACTATCATGCGTGGGTGCAATAGCAACAATTTCATGTTTAACATGAGGAACTATAGCAAGTTCATCTCCATAAGCATAATTCACATTGGCATCTTGGCCACAAGCATAGCAAGCATCATCAAAAAGGGATATTTCAAATGAATCATAGGGATCATAGCAGTCATCATAGCAATCATCCTTCGATAAGCACGAAGGGGAATTAAATAATGTATGAGTTGAAGAGTTACTCTCATTAGAAGGTGGGCACGGGTGATCAATCCGCTCTTCCTCCTTTTGTTCTTCGCTCTCCTCATCATCTTTTTCATCCAATGAGCTCACAGTTTCTTCAATTTCCTCTTCCATAGTCTCCTGCAAAATATTAGTCTCTTCTTGGACAGCCTTGACTTTCTTCATAAAATCATTAATATAGTAATTGTATTCATAATTTTCATAGCAATATCCAAGTATAGCAAGATTTTCCGGCCTATAACCATCATCATCAAAAGCTTCATACTTTTCAAACAAAGCTTCAATATCATAGGCAGCCTTAAAAGCAACAAATTCTTCTATTTGTTCCACATCATAGTAATCATATATACCATTAGCATAAGAAGCTAAGGTTTCATTATCGTTAAATTTGCATGAAAAGGGGAGGTGTGGAGCCTCCATCCTAGAGCAACAAGTAATATCATATCTCAAGCATAGATTCCGGGCATACCAACGCAACATAATAAATTGATCCCATAATAGTTTCCCTTTTTGTGTCGAGCGATAATCCCTAAAGTATTCACGTTGATCCAACGTGTCTCCCATTATAAAGTTGAATGGGGCTTTCTCAGGATTATCAAAGTAGTACATAATATCTTTCGCATAATGAGAATCGAGGCTTTTAGGAGTTACCCCATCCTCATGAGTAGCAAGTGCAGCTATTTTTTTGGTATTTTGTGTTCCATATCCATAACTAAAGATAGAGAACAACTAAGAACAGAAAATAAAAATTACTTAGTGAGAAAGCAAACAAGCACACACGAGAATATTCACCCCACGCTATGACTCCCCGGCAACGGCGCCAGAAAAAGGTCTTGATAACCCACAAGTATAGGGGATCGCAATAGTTTTTGATAAGTAAGAGTGTCAAACCCAACGAGGAGCTAAAGGTAGAATAAATATTCCCTCAAGTTCTATCGACCACCGATACAACTCTACGCACGCTTAACGTTCGCTTTACCTAGAACAAGTATGAAACTAGAAGTACTTTGAAGGTGTAGTTGGATAGGTTTGCAAGATAATAAAGAGCACGTAAACATAAACTAGGGGTTGTTTAGATAAAGATGCAAATAAAGTAAATATAGCGAGTGTGGAAAAGTGGTGGTAGGAGTTGTGGAATTGTCCCTAAGCAACTGACTATGTTACTAGACCGGTAATCACTATTGCAATTCTATTTGAGGGAGAGGCATAAGCTAACATACTTTCTCTACTTGGATCATATGCACTTATGATTGGAACTCTAGAAAGCATCCGCAACTAATAAAGATTCATTAAGGTAAAACCCAACCATAGCATTAAAGTATCAAGTCCCCTTTTATCACATACACAAACAACCTACTTACTCGGGTCTATGCTTCTGTCACTCACGCCACCCACCATAAGCAAATCATAAACATATTGCAAACTCTACACCGGGAATCCCTCACGCTTGCGTGACACGGAGAGCACCATAGGACAACACCAATAATAAAACATGCAACTCAAACCAATCATAGCAATTCATCAATCACCGGTAGGACAATAGAAATCTACTCAGACATCATAGGATGGCAACACATCATTGGATAATAATATGAAGCATAAAGCACCATGTTCAATTAGAGAGTATAGCGGGTTGCGGGAGAGTGGACCGCTGGATATAGAAGGGGGGAGGTGATGGAGATGTTGGTGAAGATGACGGCGGTGTTCGTGAAGATCGCGGTGATGATGATGGCCCCCGGCAGGGCTCCGCCGCCACCGGAAACAAGGGGGAGAGGGCCCCCCTTCTTCTTCTTCTTCCTTGACCTCCTCCCTAGATGGGAGAAGGGCTTCCCCTATGGTCCTTGGCTCCCATGGCTTGGGAGGGGCAAGAGCCCCTCCCAGATTGGATCTATCTCTTTGTTTCTGCATTCCCTGATTCTACCCCTTCACCGTTTCTTAAATATCCGGAGATCCGTAACTCCGATTGGGGTGAATCTTTCACACAGATCTTTCTCATAAAAATAGTTTTATTGCACCAAAGGAAGAGCGTCAACTGCCTTACGGGTGGACCACGAGGGTCAGGGGCGCGCCTGGGGGGGCTAGGGCGCGCCCCCCTACCTCGTGACCACCCCAGACACCGTTTCGCGTTGATTCCACTTCCCAAAAATCATAAATATTCCAAAAAAATCTCCGTCCGTTTTTATCCCGTTTGGACCTCGTTTGATATTGGGTTTCTGCGAAACAAAAAACATGCAACAGACAGGAACTGGCACTGGGCACTGGATCAATATGTTAGTCCCAAAAATAATATAAAAAGTTGTCAAAAAGTATATGAAAGTTGAATAATATTGGCATGGAACAATCAAAAATTATAGATACGACGGAGACCTATCACATATCTCTCATATAAATAAAACAACCATTATTCTCAGATTTAAATGAGTAGCCATCTCGCATTAAACGAGATCCAGATACAATGTTCATGCTCAAAGCTGGCACTAAATAACAATTATTGAGGTTTAAAACTAATCCCGTAGGTAAATGTAGAGGTAGCGTGCCGATGGCGATCACATCGACCTTGGAACCATTCCCAATGTGCATCGTCACCTCGTCCTTCGCCAGTCTCCGCTTATTCCGCAGCTCCTGCTTTGAGTTACAAATATGAGCAACGACACTGGTATCAAATACCCAGGAGCTACTACAAGTACTGGTAAGGTACACATCAATTACATGTATATCACATATACCTTTAGTGTTGCCGGCCTTCTTGTCCGCTAAGTATTTGGGGCAGTTCCGCTTCCAGTGACCCTTCCCTTTGCAATAAAAGCACTCAATCTCAGGCTTGGGTCCATTCTTTGACTTCTTCCCGGCAACTGGCTTACCGGGCGCGGCAACTTCCTTGTCGTCCTTCTTGAAGTTCTCCTTACCCTTGCCCTTCTTGAACTTAGTGGTTTTATTGACCATCAACACTTGATGTTCCTTTTTGATTTCTACCTCTGCTGACTTCAGCATTGAAAATACTTCAGGAATAGGTTTCACCATCCCCTGCATATTGTAGTTCATCGCAAAGCTCTTGTAGCTCGGTGGGAGCGACTGAAGGATTGTGTCAATGACCGCCTCGTCCGGGAGGTTAATGTCCAGCTGGGACAGGCGGTTGTGCAACCCAGACATTTTGAGTATGTGCTCACTGACAGAACTATTTTCCTCCATCTTACAACTATAGAACTTGTCGGAGACTTCATATCTCTCGACCCGGGCATGAGCTTGGAAAACCATTTTTCAGCTCCTCGAACATCTCATATGCTCCGTGTTGCTCAAAACGCTTTTGGAGCCCCGGTTCTAAGCTGTAAAGCATGCCGCACTGAACGAGGGAGTAATCATGAGCACGTGACTGCCAAGTGTTCATAACGTCTTGGTTCTCTGGGATGGGTGCTTCACCTAGCGGTCCTTCTAGGACATATGCTTTCTTGGCAGCTATGAGGATGATCCTTAGGTTCCGGACCCAGTCCGTATAGTTGCTGCCATCATCTTTCAGCTTGGTTTTCTCTAGTAACGCGTTGAAGTTCATGTTGACATGAGCGTTGGCCATTTGATCTACAAGACATTTTTGCAAAGATTTTTAGACTAAGTTCATGATAATTAAGTTCATCTAATCAAATTATTTAATGAACTCCCACTTAGATTAGACATCCCTCTAGTCATATAAGTGTTACATGATCCGAGTCGACTAGGCTGTGTCCGATCATCACGTGAGACGGACTAGCCATCATCGGTGAACATCTCCATGTTGATCGTATCTTCCATACAACTCATGTTCGACCTTTCGGTCTCTGTGTTCCGAGGCCATGTCTGTACATGCTAGGCTCTTCAAGTTAACCTAAGTGTTTTGCATGTGTAAATCTGTCTTACACCCGTTGTATGTGAACGTTAGAATCTATCACACCCGATCATCACGTGGTGCTTCGAAACAACGAACTTTCGCAACGGCACACAGTTAGGGGGGACACTTTCTTGAAATTCTTATGAGGGATCATCTTATTTACTACCGTCGTTCTAAGTAAACAAGATGCAAAAACATGATAAACATCACATGCAATCAAATAGTAGTGACATGATATGGCCAATATCATATAGCTCCTTTGATCTCCATCTTCGGGGCTCCATGATCATCTTCGTCACCGGCATGACACCATGATCTCCATCATCATGATCTCCATCATCGTGTCTCCATGAAGTTGCTCGCCAACTATTACTTCTACTACTATGGCTAACGGTTTAGCAATAAAGTAAAGTAATTACATGGCGTTAAATCATTGACACGCTGGTCATACAATAATTAAGACAACTCCTATGGCTCCTGCCGGTTGTCATACTCATCGACATGCAAGTCGTGATTCCTATTACAAGAACATGATCTCATACACCACATGTATATCATTCATCACAACTTTTGGCCACATCACAAAGCAATTGCTGCAAAAACAAGTTAGACATCCTCTAATTGTTATTGCATCTTTTACGTGGCTGCAATAGGGTTCTAGCAAGAACATTTTCTTACCTACGTAAAAGCCACAACGTGATTTGTCAACTTCTATTTACCCTTCATAAGGACCCTTTTCATCGAATCCGCTCCAACTAAAGTGGGAGAGACAGAGGCCCGCTAGCCACCTTATGCAACTAGTGCATGTCAGTCAGTGGAACTTGTCTCACGTAAGCGTACATGTAAGGTCGGTCTGGGCCGCTTCATCCCACAATACCGCTGAAGCAAAATAAGACTAGTGGTGGAAAGAAAGTTGACAACATCTACGCCCACAACAAGTTTGTGTTCTACTCGTGCAAAGAGAACTACGCATAGACCTAGCTCATGATGCCACTGTTGGGGAACGTTGCAGAAAATAAAAAATTTCCTACGTTTCAGCAAGATCAATCTATGAGTTCATCTAGCAACGAGAGAGAGGAGTGCATCTACATACCCTTGTAGATCATGAGCGGAAGCATTCAAGAGAACGGGGTTGAGGGAGTCGTACTCGTCGTGATCCAAATCACCGATGATCCTAGTGCTGAACGGACAGCACCTCCGCATTCAACACACGTACGGTTGGGAAAGACGTCTCCTCCTTCTTGATCCAGTAAGGGGGAAGGAGAGGTTGATGGAGATCCAGCAGCACGATGGCGTGGTGGTGGATGCAGCAGTGATCTCAGCAGGGCTTCGCCAAGCTTCTGCGAGAGGGAGAGGGAGGCGCCGAGAGCATGGGTGCGGCTGCCCTCCCTCCCCCCCTCTTTATATAGGGCCCTTAGGGAGGGGGCCGGCCCTAGGAGATGGGATCTCCAAGGGGGGCGGCGGCCAGGGGGTGGCTTGCCCCCCAAGCCAGGTGGAGGCGCCCCCACCCCTGGGTTTCCCAACCCTAGGCGTAGGGGGGCCCAAGGGGGGCGCATGAGCCCACCAGGGGCTGGTTCCCCTCCCACTTCAGCCCATGGGGCCCTCCGGGATAGGTGGCCCCACCCGGTGGACCCCCGGGACCCTTCTAGTGGTCCCGGTACAATAGCCGTGACCCCCGAAACATTCCCGATGGCCGAAACCTGACTTCCTATATATAATTCTTTACCCCCGGACCATTCTAGAACTCCTCGTGACGTCCGGGATCTCATCCGGGACTCCGAACAACTTTCGGTTTACTGCATACTCATATCTCTACAACCCTAGCGTCACCGAACCTTAAGTGTGTAGACCCTATGGGTTTGGGAGACACGCAGATATGACCGAGACGGCTCTCCAGTCAATAACCAACAGCGGGATCTGGATACCCATGTTGGCTCCCACATGCTCCTCGATGATCTTCATCGGATGAACCACGATGTCGAGGATTCAAGCAAACCCGTATACAATTCCCTTTGTCAATCGGTACGTTACCTGCCCGAGATTCGATCGTCGGTATCCCAATACCTCGTTCAATCTCGTTACCGGCAAGTGACTTTACTCGTACCATAATGCATGATCCCGTGACCAAACACTTGGTCACTTTGAGCTCATTATGATGATGCATTACCGAGTGGGCCCAGAGATACCTCTCCGTCATACAAAGTGACAAATCCCAGTCTCGATCCGTGTCAACCCAACAGACACTTTCGGAGATACCCGTAGTATACCTTTATAGTCACCCAGTTACGTTGTGACGTTTGGTACGCCCAAAGCACTCCTATGGTGTCCGGGAGTTACACGATCTCATGGTCTAAGGAAAAGATACTTGACATTGGAAAAGCTCTAGCAAACGAACTACACAATCTTGTGCTATGCTTCGGATTGGGTCTTGTCCATCACATCATTCTCCTAATGATGTGATCCCATTATCAACGACATCCAATGTCCATAGTCAGGAAACCATGACTATCAGTTGATCAACGAGCTAGTCAACTAGAGGCTTACTAGGGATATGTTGTGGTCTATGTATTCACACATGTATTACGATTTCCGGATAACACAATTATAGCATAAATAACAGACAATTATCATGAACAAGGAAATATAATAATAATCTTTTATTATTGCCTCTAGGGCATATTTCCAACAATGCTTCCCTATTGGGCCTACTAGGCCTTGCGGAGCTGCATCCTGGCCCAACTAGAGGCTGGGTTTCTAGTCGTATGAAGGCCGTGTCAGCCCAGTAGGCGGGCTTTTTTTAATTTTTTTGTTTTTTGTTTTTTTGTGTTTTATTTATTTTCTTTTGTTTCTAAGTCATTTTTTTTCTTTATTTAGAGTTTCTTTGTGAATCTTTTTGCTTTAGGTCACAAAAGTTATAAACTTTCTAGTGCTAGTAGTTTGCAAATTTGGATAGCTTAAATTTGAATTATTTGAAATTTGTGTGAATCACTAGTTTGTGAATAACTTTACTTTGAAAATAAATTTTTCAGTGATTCTTTTTTCCGCTGTTTAATATAAGTGTGTTTTATCATTATATTCAATTTGGTAATTCTTAGGTTATTTTAAAAAATGAAATACCTTTGTAACGAATGAGTTTTCGTTCGAAACCCTGATACTTCGAAAGAAATTGTCCATTTTGTACTATAAGTGCATCCAGGTTTGCCATAACCCTCTCAACTTTTTAGCACATGCTATTTGGGTGAAATGATGATACCATGCCAACTTTCAACCTTTTCAGAGTTCATTTGTAGTGCTTTTCAATTTCAGGGTCATTTAGCTAAAAAATCAATAAATGTGCTGAAAAATAGCAAATGAAGTCAGAAAGGGTTGAAAATTGATAACGTGGCTTTGAATGGTGCATACTGAACGCACAAAAAGTCTGGAGTTGAAATAAGTTTGAAAAAATGAAATGCCTTTGTAATAGATGGGTTTTCGTCCGAAACTCTGATACTTCGAAAAAGATTGTCCATTTTGTACATGAAGTGCATCCAATTTTTGCCATAACCCTCTCAACTTTTTAGCACATGCTATATGGGTGAAATAATGATACCATGCCAACTTTCAACCTTTTCAGAGTTCATTTGTAATGTTTTTCAATTTCAGGGTCATTTCGCTAAAACAAATCAATAAATGCATGAAAAATAGCAAATGAAGTCAGAAAGAGTTGAAAATTGATGACGTGGCTTTGAATGGTGCATACTGAATGCATAAAAAATCAGGAGTTGAAATAAGTTTAAAAAATGAAATGCCTTCGTAACAGATGAGTTTTTGTCTGAAACCCTGATACTTCAAAAGAGATTGTCCATTTTGTACACGAAGTGCATCCAGTTTTTGCCGTAACCCTCTCAACTTTTTAGCACATGCTATGTGGGTAAAATGATGATACCGTGCCAACTTTCAACCTTTTCAGAGTTCATTTGTAGTGCTTTTCAATTTTAGGGTCATTTAGCTAAAAAACAGTAAATGAGCTGAAAATAGCAAACGAAGTCACAAAAGGGTTGAAAATTGATGATGTTTGTCCGAAGCACAAAAGTACACGTTTCAAATGCCAAAACACATAAGCACACTAACTATTACAAAGATTCCCTATGGTTTGTCCAAACTGGGACTCTCCAGATATATAAGTTCGAAAACTCACTAGAGAAGAAAGTGATGACAGTAAAGCCGATCACATCCCAGAGTGGAATCATTGGGTGTGAAACTTTTTCTTTGCGTGTGTCCCTTTGCGCTGTAACCATGGACAATCTTCATCATTTAACTAGATGCTTGGGTCAACATTCACGGTGAAGGGAGCAATTTCATGAAACTTTTCATAATCTTCTATCATGTCTGCCTTGTCATCCACTCCCACGATGTTTCTTTTCCCTGAAGGAACTATGTGGCACTTTGGCTCATCATATGATGTATTCGCTTCCTTATCTTTTCTTTTTCTTATCTTGGTAAACATGTCCTTCACATAGAAAACCTGCGCTACATCATTAGCTAGGACGAATGGTTCGTCTGTGTACGCAAGATTGTTGAGATCCACTGTTGTCATTCCGTACTGCGGGTCTTCCGTTACGCCGCCTCCTGTCAGATTGACCCATTTGCACCGAAACAAAGGGACCTTCAAATCACTTCCATAGTCAAGTTTCCATATCTCCTCTATGTAACCATAATATGTGTCCTTTCCCCTATTGGTTGTTACATCAAAGTGGACACCACTGTTTTGGTTGGTGCTCTTTTTATCTTGGGCGGTTGTGTAAAATGTATTCCCATTTATCTCATACCCTTTGAAAGTAATTATATTCGAAGATGGTAACTGGGACAACAAGTACAGTTCATCTTCAACAGCTTCGTCATGCATGGCACGTGTTTGCAACCAACCGGCGAAAGTCCCCGTTTGTTCATGTGTAATCCAGTTGTCAGACTGCTCCTGGTATTTGGAGTGTAGAATATTCTTGTGTTCCTTCATATACTGAGCCACCAAGGCGGAATTTTGTAGAACTATGTAGTGTGCTTGAGTGAGAGAGTGTTTGTCCATACATATTATTTGATTCGGTCCTAGCGTGCCATTTCCACTCAGTCTGCCCTTATGTCGCGATTAAACACCAATCGGCTTAAGGTCAAGAATAAAGTCAACACAAAACTCAATAACCTCATCATTTTCATGGCCCTTGGAGATGCCTCCTTCTGGCCTGGCACGGTTATAAACATATTTCTTTAATACTCCCATGAACCTCTCAAAGAGGAACATATTGTGTAGAAATACAGGACCCAGAACGACAATCTCTTTGCATAGGTGAACTAGGACGTGCGTCGTGATATCAAAAAAGGATGGTGGGAGCACCAACTCGAAACTGACAAGACATTGCACCAAATCATTCTCTAACCTTGGTATGATTTCTGGATCGATTACCTTCTGAGAGATTGCACAGAGGAATGCAAATAGCTTAACAATGGCTAATGGAACGTTTTCCGGTAGAAGCCCCCTCAATGCAACCGGAAGCAGCTGCGTCATAATCACGTGGCAGTCATGAGACTTTAGGTTCTGGAACTTTTTCTCTCCCATATTTATTATTCGCTTATATTCGATGAGAAGCCAGACGGGACCTTCATACTGAGCAGGCATTCAAAGAAGATTTCCTTCTCTTCTTTGGTAAGGGCGTAGCTGGCATGACCCTGATGTATGCCATCTTTTCTGTGCATACGTTGTTGGTCCTCCCATGCCTCCGGTGTATATTTTGTCTTGCCATACATGCCCAAGAAGCCAAGCAGGGCCACGCAAAGATTCTTCGTCACGTGTATCACGTTGATTGCAGAGCGGACCTCTAGGTCTGTCCAATAGGGTAGGTCCCAAAATATAGATTTCTTCTTCCACATGGGTGCACATCCGTCACGTCATTCGGAATAGATTGTCCGCCAGGACCCTTTCCAAAGATTACCTTCAAATCCTTGACCATATCATGTACATCATCACCAGTACGGTGGCGAGGCTTTGTCTGGTGATCTACCTCACCTTTGTAATGCTTGCCTTTCTTTCTTACGGGGTGCCTACTCGGAAGAAATTGACGATGTCCCAGGTACACATTTTTCTTACAATTATCCAAATATATATTGTCGGTATCATCCAAATAGTGCATGCATGCATGGTATCCCTTGTTTGTCTATCCTCAAAGGTTACTGAGAGCAGGCCAATAATTGATGGTCACAAACAACAAAGCATGTAGGTCAAATTCTTCTTGATCGAGCTCATCCCAGGCACGTACACCTTTTTCGTTCCACGGCTGTAAGAGTTCTTCAACTAATGGCCTTAGGTGCACATCAATGTCGTCAACGGGTTGCTTATGGCCTTGGATGAGCACTGACATCATAATAAACTTCCGCTGCATGCACAACCAAGGAGGAAGGTTATACATATATAGAGTCATAGGTCGGGTGCTATGCTTGCTTCTCTACTCCCCAAAAGGATTAATGCCATCTGCGCTTAGACCAAACCATATTTTCCTTGCATCACGTGCAAAGTCCTCCTAGTACTTTATCTCAATTTTTCTCCACTGTGACCCATCAGCGGGTACTCTCAACTTCCCATCTTTCTTATGGTCTTCTCTATGCCATCACATCAACTTGGCATGCTCTTTGTTTTGGAACAAATGTTTCAACTATGGTATTATAGGAGCATACCACATCACCTTGATAGGAATCTTCTTCCTGGGGCGCTCGCCCTTGAAATCACCAGGGTCACCGCGGCTGATCTTATAGTGCAATGCACCACATACCATGAACACATTCAAATCCTCGTACTCACCATGGTAGAGGATGCAGTCATTAGGGCATGCATGTATCTTCTGCACCTCTAATACTAGAGGGGAGACAGCCTTCTTTGCTTCGTACGTATTCTCGGGCAATTTGTTGTCCTTTGGAAGCATCTTCTTTAACATTATCAGCAAGTTTCCAAATCCCTTGTCAGATACACCATTCTCTGCCTTCCATTCCAGCAATTCCAGTGTGATGCCCAGCTTTTTCTTGTCAGCTTTGCAATTTGGGTACAACAATTTCTTGTGATCCTCTAACATGCGCTACAACTTCAGCCTCTCCTTCTCACTTGCGCAGTTTCACTTTGCATCGGCAATGGCCCGACCTAGATCATCAACAGGCTCATCTGATGCCTCTTCTTCAGCTTCTTCTCGCATTGCCGGCTCAGCTTCTTCCCCCATTGTTTTACCATCGTATTCAGGGAACCCATGGCCAGGATAGTTGTCGCCGTCCTCTTCTTCTTCATTGTCTTTCATCATAACCCCTCTTTCTTCGTGCTTGGTCCAAACATTATAGTGGGGCATGAAATCGGACTCAAATAGGTGGACGTGAATGGTTCTTGACTTAGATTAATTCCGATCATTCTTACAGCCAGCACATGGACAAGACATAAAACCATCCGCCCGCTTGTTTGCCTCGGCCGCAAGTAGAAAAGTACGCACGCCATTAACAAACTGGGGAGAGTATCAGCCATCGTACATCCATTGTTGGCTCATCTTCATTACACAACACCGAAAGACCAAATTATTACAAGTTCATACATAAATTTCATACACACTTATTCTCATAAAACAACTACGAACTCTCTAGCTAAAGCATTTAAATGCAACAACAAATGCGATCAAGATCGCAACTAAGGTAACAGTTGCTCCAACAGCATAATGATACCAAGCCTCACTATCAATGGCATATTTTCTAATCTTCAAGCGCATTTTATCCATCTTGATCTTGTGATCATCGATGACATCGGCAACATTCAACTCCAATTCCATCTTCTCCTCTTCAATTCTTTTCATTTTTTCTTTCAAATACTCGTTTTCATTTTCAACTAAATTAATCTCTCGACAATAGGGTCAGATGGAATTTATGGTTCACATACCTCCTAGATAAAAATATCTATGTCAACTTGATGGGCATAATTTTTCATAAAAACGAAATGCAACAAATAGTTATAAAATAGAATATACCACATCCGAATCATAAACCGGACGAGGGCCAACGGGGACGGATATCAAAACTATGGCACTATGTATAACAAACAACGTACAGGTAAGATAATTATACAAGTAACTAATATATCTAAATCACACAAACATGTTTTTTTTATATAAAAATGATAAGAATAAGAGGCTTACCACAAGGTGGTGCCGGCGACGGGATGGTGCAGGCAATCGACAGTGGTTAGGACGGAGATGGGAAGGCACTAAGTAAACCACACCTACATATGCAAACTAAGAGTTATTTTAAGCTCAAATTGCATATAAATCAAATAAAGTACCACATATAATTCCTCCCAAACTAAAATCCACAAATCACTATACGTATAGAGCATTGCAAGAGCTAATCTAACAATGAGAGATGAAAGGACAAAGTTGCTAACCTTTGTGATCACTTGGATGGATGGGGTGCCTTCAAATCTTGACAAATATTATCAAAAATGGGGGATGAGCTCGAGAGGAGAGGAAGAAAACAGAGAGGAGAGGGAAGGGGAAGAACAGAGAGCTCGGGCTCGACGAAGGGTTTATATAGGATGATCTTTAGTCCCAGTTGGATATACAAACCAGGACTAAAGGTTCATATATAGTCCCGGTTCGTGCCACAAACCGGGACTAAAGGTGTTGGTGGGGCCGCAGCCTAACACCAGCCTGCCACCACCTCTTTAGTCCCGGTTCGTGGCACGAACCGGAACTAGAGGTTCACCACAAACCGGGACTAATGAGCACCGCCCACCTAGCCGTTGGAACCGGCACTAATGGTCACATTAGTGTCGGTCCATTTACAAACTAGGACTAATGAGCTGAACATTAGGCCCTTTTTCTACTAGTGAAGAGCTAGTTTTTCGGGTTTGAAAATTGATGGGTGGAGCATGAGAAGTTTATGCCTTTGTTTCAATCTGTATGTTTCGCTCCATTCATTTTGTAGATGCTGCCAAAAGAATTTCTATCAAATTTAAGATTCTCATAAGGTAACTCAAAACTTGGGACATATCTTTATCTTTTCTAAAAGATGAAATTGATGATGCCAATTGCATTATTTTCATGTTAGATTCTTTTGAAAACCATAGAGAATTGTTGCTAGGGATGGGCATTTCTGCACCAGAAATTGAACCAAACCAAACCCAATTAATCGAGATTGTGATTTTATTCAGTTTTTATTATTTGGTGTGGTTTTTAAACTACTGGCATTCGGTGTTCGGTTGCATTTTTGGTTTTGGGAACTTAGAAACTGAACACACCATATACATCGAACTCTCTCACTACTCGCAAGCTAGCTCATAGCAGACTTAAAAATTAGCTAGACCGAAGCCCAATCAACCATTCACACGTAGATTCCCATTTGAAAGTCATGGCGTGCACCAACTAGCTCAATCAGCTAGGCCTATGCTAGCTGGCCGAATTCCCAACCTTGTGCTGCTATTGTTTTTTCTTTGTATCTAAGGTGAGCGGTGTTGTTTGTTTTGTATAGAGTTTCATTCTATGTTTTCATTTATATTTTACTGTAATAAGCTATTATTCCATATCCCGTTGTGGATTGGTTCAATTAAAGAAACCACCGAACAAACCGGACCAAAATATATTAGTCTATAAGGTTCGGCTTTTTCTATAGAGCTAATTTTTTGGTTGTTGTTTTTGAGAAACCGACATTGTAATTAACCGAGTAAACCAAACCATATTAACCTAAAACATGAATGCCCACCCCTAACTGTTGCAGACGGAGTCTGCTTCGAGAGTAGCATTGAAAGAACATCTCATAAATCTACTCATGCAACAAAAGATTTACTAGCAGCAAATCCTCAAAACTCCCTTCACATAGTTTGCCTAAGTTCTTAGTAGCAATTTTTTTCCCTTGGCCTATCATTCATAAAATATATTGTTCATAAGTTGCTTGTTTTCTTTGCTCAAATTGGTCTTTGCACCAATGATGCAACGTATGTTATCTCGTATTGCCAAACATGGCTACCTCTTGAGCAATCTGAAATTGTTCCTTTTGGTGAAAACACTGCTTGAAGCCATTGCAAACATACAAAACACATGCTACATGTTTACATGGAATTGGAAACGATGTTTTATTTTGGAGGGACCCTGGCAGGGACAGAGTTTATAACTTGTCCAACCACAACTTTTTTTCTTTTTCAAACAACCAACTTTTTCCTATCCATCAAGTTTAGACAACTAAAGATGTGGCTTCACTCCTTCATTTGCCATTTTTGAGTAGAGGCATTTGCTCAGTTTCGAGAAATGGAAATTCTGTTTGATGACATCATCCTTGGTGATACTCTTGGCAATTCACATCACATGCTTAACACTTCAAGGTGGACTAGACTTATAAACTCCTACTTGAAGATTCCACATCAATTCCTGCTATTTTCTGCCTTTGGAAAACCTGTAATCAACTCAAGCAAGAAAAAGTTGGCTACTTCTGAATGATCGGTTGAAAATCAGGTAGGTTCTACATAGCAAGAATTTCTTCATTCACGTCTACACTTGTCTCATGTGTGACCAGTTTATTGTGGAGTCAAGGGATCATCTCTTCTCCTATTGTTCATTTGCTCAATTTGCTGGACGAATATTTGCCCCACTTCGTCAGCCTTATCAGTTGGGATTCAAGATCAAGTTGACAATCTCACGCATTTATTGAATCTGAGTTTGCTATGACATCATCATTTTGGTTGCTGGGTAACCTCACCACCTAGACGAAGAGGTTACCAGACAACATGCATTGCATGTAACCGAACATCATGCCTTGTGTTTTCGCCTAAACTAACCGGCAACCAAACAACCCACCTTTCGTTCACCCCAAACAAGCTAGAGGGTATGCAGACAACCACACAACATGCAAATGTTGGTTTAGCCTATTTTCCCTCAGCCAGGCTCAACTGGGTCAAGCATGCAATGCAGGAAAAAATTGCTTCGACAACCAAACACGCCCTTGCTCAATTTGCTGGAGGAATATCTACCCCAGTTGGTCAACCTTATCAGTTGGGATTCAAGATCAAGTTGGCAATCTCACACATTTACTGAATCTGATGTTTGCATCTCACACATTTACTAAATCTGACGTTTTCTATGGACGTCATCATTTTGGTTTCCTGGGCCATCTATAATACTAGGAATGCCTTCATTTTTAGAGTGATTGCTCCGAGCCTTTGTGCTTGCAGAAGTTGCTTCAAAGAAGAGTTGCAATGGCTAGTGCTACGGGCCAAACGAAAATCATATGGAGCCCTTTCAGACTGGGTGCAACATTTCAAATAAGTAATATACTTACACCTGCTACCCTCTGCGATCTTTTTCTTTGTTGTTGTAATTGTTTTATAGTTCTAGCTTTTAGGCTTTAGCTGGTTACTTAGATTTCATTTGATTTCTTCCACTTTATTGTACGTAGACTTGGCTTTATGAGAAAATATATAAAAATATACCATGGGAAGAAATTCCTACAGTTTCGGGTCAAAATAATAATTTGATTGCTTTGCTTCTAGAACAATGTAATCTAGTATTTAATGTCTTAAGCAAGTGTGCATGCATTTTACAAATATAACAAAGAGTAGATTTAATTTCCTTAGTGTTGTTGGAAATGTCATAACATGATTACATCTTAATCTAAATGAGAATTTTCACTGCTACAAAATTGCTTATAGGTGGGGTCAGATTAGAGGTGGGTCAGTTATGGGACCTGCCACTAGTAATCTAGTCTGGAACCAGTGGCGGGTATTAAATTATTCCCACCACTACTATATTATTATAGGAGTAGACCGGGGGTAAATGCGCCAATGGTTGGCCATGGTGTGGTGCCCGCCACTTGTTGGGGAACGTTGCAGAAAACAAAAATTTTCCTACTCGTTTCACCAAGATCATCTAGGAGTTCATCTAGCAACGAGTGATTAGATGCATCTACATACCTTTGTAGATCGCGAGCGGAAGCGTTCAAAAGAACGGTGATGATGTAGTCGTACTCGACGTGATCCAAATCACCGATGACCAGCGCCGAACGGACGGCACCTCCGCGTTCAACACACGTACGGAACAGCCACGTCTCCTCCTTCTTGATCCAGCAAGGGAGGGAGGAGAGGTTGAGGGAGATGGCACCAGCAGCAGCACGACGGCGTGGTGTTGATGGAGCTGCAGTACTCCGGCAGTGCTTCGCTAAGCACTATGGAGGTTGAGGAGGTGTTGGGGAGGGAGAAGGAGGCAACCAAAGGCCGAGGCGTTTAGGTATGAAGTCCCTCCTCTCCCCCACTATATATAGGAGGGCCAAGGGGGGGTGGTGCGCAGCCTAGGAGATCCAATCTCCTATGGCCGGCGGCCAAGGGGAGGTTTCCCTCCCCCCCAAGGCACCTAGGAGGTGCCTTACCCTCCTAGGACTCTTGCCCCCTTAAACCCTAGGCGCATGGGCCTATGTGGGGCTGGTGCCCTTGGCCCATTAGGCCAAGGCGCACCCCCTTACAGCCCATGTGGCCCCCCGGGACAGGTGGACCCACCCGGTGGACCCCCGGGACCCTTCCGGTGGTCCCGGTACAATACCGATAACCCCGAAACTTGTCCCGATGCCCGAAACAGGACTTCCCATATATAAATCTTTACCTCCGGACCATTCCGGAACTCCTCGTGACGTCCGGGATCTCATCCGGGACTCCGAACAACATTCGGGTTACTGCATATACATATCCCTACAACCCTAGCGTAACCGAACCTTAAGTGTGTAGACCCTACGGGTTCGAGAGACAAGCAGACATGACCGAGACGACTCTCCGGTCAATAACCAACAGCGGGATCTGGATACCCATGTTGGCTCCCACATGCTCCACGATGATCTCATCGGATGAACCACGATGTCGAGGATTCAATCAACCCCGTACGCTATTCCCTTTGTCTATCGATATGTTACTTGCCCGAGATTCGATCGTCGGTATCCCAATACCTCGTTCAATCTCGTTACCGGCAAGTCACTTTACTCGTACCGTAATGCATGATCCCGTGACCAGACACTTGGTCACTCTGAGCTCATTATGATGATGCATTACCGAGTGGGCCCAGTGATACCTCTCCGTCATACGGAGTGACAAATCCCAGTCTTAATCCATGTCACCCAACAGACACTTTCGGAGATACTCGTAGTCTACCTTTATAGTCACCCAGTTACGTTGTGACGTTTGGCATACCCAAAGCACTCCTACGGTATCCGGGAGTTACACGATCTCATGGTCTAAGGAAAAGATACTTGACATTAGAAAACTCTAGCAAACAAACTATACGATCTTGTGCTATGTTTAGAATTGGGTCTTGTCCATCACATCATTCTCCTAATGATGTGATCTTGTTATCAATGACATCCAGTGTCCATAGTCAGGAAACCATGACTATCTGTTGATCAACGAGCTAGTCAACTAGAGGCTCACTAGGGACATGTTGGTGTCTGTTATTCACACATGCATTACGATTTCCGGATAACACAATTATAGCATGAATAAAGACAATTATCATGAACAAGGAAATATAATAATAATGCTTTTATTATTGCCTCTAGGGCATATTTCCAACAGTCTCCCACTTGCACTAGAGTCAATAATCTAGTTACATTGTGATGAATCGAACACCCATGGAATTCTGGTGTTGATCATGTTTTGCTCTAGGGAGAGGTTTAGTCAATGGATCTGCTACATTCAGGTCCGTATGTACTTTACAAATCTCTATGTCTCCATCTTGAACATTTTCACGAATGGAGTTGAAGCGACGCTTGATGTGCCTTGTCTTCTTGTGAAACCTGGGCTCCTTGGCAAGTGCAATAGCTCCAGTGTTGTCACAGAAGAGCTTGATCGGCCCCGACGCATTGGGTATGACTCCTAGGTCGGTGATGAACTCCTTCACCCATATTGCTTCATGTGCTGCCTCCGAGGCTGCCATGTATTCCGCTTCACATGTAGATCCCGCCACGACGCTTTGCTTGCAACTGCACCAGCTTACTGCCCCACCATTCAAAATATACACGTATCCGGTTTGTGACTTAGAGTCATCCAGATCTGTGTCGAAGCTAGCGTCGACGTAACCCTTTACGACGAGCTCTTCGTCACCTCCATAAACGAGAAACATTTCCTTAGTCCTTTTCAGGTACTTCAGGATATTCTTGACCGCTGTCCAGTGTTCCTTGCTGGGATTACTTTGGTACCTTCCTACCAAACTTACGGCAAGGTTTACATCAGGTCTGGTACACAGCATGGCATACATAATAGAACCTATGGCTGAGGCATAGGGGATGACGCTCATCTCTTCTATATCTTCTGCCGTGGTCGGACATTGAGCTGAGCTCAATTTCATACCTTGCAACACAGGCAAGAACCCCTTCTTGGATTGATCCATATTGAACTTCTTCAATATCTTATCAAGGTATGTGCTTTGTGAAAGACCTATGAGGCGTCTTGATCTATCTCTATAGATTTTGATGCCTAATATATAAGCAGCTTCTCCAAGGTCCTTCATTGAAAAACTTTTATTCAAGTAGGCCTTGATGCTGTCCAAGAGTTCTATATCATTTCCCATCAAAAGTATGTCATCTACATATAATATGAGAAATGCTACAGAGCTCCCACTCACTTTCTTGTAAACGCAGGCTTCTCCATAAGTCTGTGTAAACCCAAACGCTTTGATCATCTCATCAAAGCGAATGTTCCAACTCCGAGATGCTTGCACCAGCCCATAAATCGAGCGTTGGAGCTTGCACACTTTGTCAGCATTCTTAGGATCGACAAAACCTTCCGGCTGCATCATATACAATTCTTCCTAAAGGAAACCATTAAGGAATGCCGTTTTGACGTCCATTTGCCATATTTCGTAATCATAGAATGCGGCAATTGCTAACATGATTCGGACGGACTTCAGCTTCGCTACCGGTGAGAAAGTCTCATCGTAGTCAACCCCTTGAACTTGTCGATAACCCTTAGCGACAAGCCGAGCTTTATAGATGGTCACATTACCATCCGCGTCTGTCTTCCTCTTAAAGATCCATTTATTTTCTATGGCTCGCCGCTCAACGGGCAAGTCAGTCAAAGTCCATACTTTGTTTTCATACATGGATCCTATCTCAGATTTCATGGCTTCCAGCCATTTGTCGGAATCCGGTCCCGCCATCGCTTCTTCATAGTTCGAAGGTTCACCGTTGTCTAACAACATGATTTCCAAGACAGGGTTGCCGTACCACTCTGGTGCGGAACGTGTCCTTGTGGACCTTCGGATTTCAGTAGGGGCTTGATCAGAAGTATCTTGATCATTTTTATTAACTTCCTCTCTAGTCGGTGCAGGCACCTCAGGAACATTTTCTTGAGTTGCGCCATTTTCCGGTTCAAGAGGCAATACTTCATCAAGCTCTACTTTCCTCCCACTTACTTCTTTCGAGAGAAACTCTTTCTCCAGAAAGGACCCATTCTTGGCAACAAAGATCTTGCCTTCGGATCTGAGGTAGAAGGTGTACCCAATAGTTTCTTTTGGGTACCCTATGAAGACGCATTTTTCCGATTTGGGTTCGAGCTTTTCAGGTTGAAGTTTCTTGACATAAGCATCGCATCCCAAAACTTTTAGAAACGACAGCTTAGGTTTCTTCCCAAACCATAATTCATACGGTGTCGTCTCAACGGATTTCGACAGAGCCCTATTTAAAGTGAATGCGGCAGTCTCTAAAGCATAGCCCCAAAAAGAAAGCGGTAAATCGGTAAGAGACATCATAGATCGCACCATATCTAACAGAGTGTGATTACGATGTTCGGACACACCATTACGCTGAGGTGTTCCAGGCGGCGTGAGTTGTGAAACTATTCCACATTTTCTTAAGTGTGCCCCAAACTCGTGACTCAAGTATTCTCCTCCACGATCTGATCGCAGAAACTTGATTTTCCTGTCACGTTGATTTTCAACCTCACTCTGAAATTCCTTGAACTTTTCAAAGGTTTCAGACTTGTGTTTCATTAAGTAGATATACCCATACCTACTTAAATCATCAGTGAGGGTGAGAACATAACGATAGCCACCGCGAGCCTCAATACTCATCGGACCGCACACATCAGTATGTATGATTTCCAATAAGTCGGTTGCTCGCTCCATTGTTCCTGAGAACGGAGTCTTGGTCATTTTACCCATAAGGCATGGTTCGCACGTGTCAAATGATTCATAATCAAGAGACTCTAAAAGTCCATCATCATGGAGCTTCTTCATGCGTTTAACACCTATGTGACCAAGGCGGCAGTGCCACAAGTATGTGGGACTATCATTATCAACTTTACTTCTTTTGGTACTCACATTATGAACATGTGTAGCATCACGTTCGAGATTCATAAGGAATAAACCATTCACCATAGGAGCATGACCATAAAACATATCTCTCATAAAAATGGAACAACCATTATTCTCAGATTTAAAAGAGTAGCCATCTCGAATTAAACGAGATCCCGATACAATGTTCATGCTCAAAGCTGGCACTAAATAACAATTATTAAGGTTTAAAACTAATCCCGAAGGGAGATGCAGAGGTAGCATGCCGACGGCGATCACATTGACCTTGGAACCATTCCCGACGCACATCGTCACCTCGTCCTTTGCGAGTTTCCACTTATTCCGCAGCCCCTGCTTTGAGTTACAAATGTGAGCAACTGCACCGGTATCAAATACCCAGGAGCCACTACGGGCACTAGTAAGGTACACATCAATTACATGTATATCACATATACCTTTGGTTTTGCCGGCCTTCTTATCCGCTAAGTACTTAGGGCAGTTCTGCTTCCAGTGACCGCTTCCCTTACAATAAAAGCACTCAGTCTCGGACTTGGGTCCATTCTTTGGCTTCTTCCCAGCAGCTTTCTTGCCGGGCGCGGCAACCTCCTTGCCGTCCTTCTTGAAGTTCTTTTTACCCTTGCCTTTCTTGAACTTAGTGGTTTTATTGACCATCAACACTTGATGTTCCATTCTGACTTCTACCTCTGCTGATTTCAGCATAGCAAATACTTCAGGAATGGTCTTTTCCATCCCCTGCATATTGAAGTTCATCATAAAGCTCTTGTAGCTTGGTGGAAGCGACTGGAGGATTCTGTCAATGACCGCATCATCCGGGAGATTAACTCCCAGCTGAGTCAAGCGGTTGTGCAACCCAGACATAGTGAGTATGTGCTCACTGACAGAACTGTTTTCCTCCATCTTACAGCTAAAGAATTTGTCGGAGACTTCATATCTCTCGACCCGGGCATGAGCTTGGAAAACCATTTTCAGCTCTTCGAACATCTCATATGCTCCATGTCTCTCAAAACGCTTTTGGAGCCCCGGCTCTAGGCTGTAAAGCATGCCGCACTGAACGAGGGAGTAGTCATCGAAACGTGCCTGCCAAGCGTTCATAACATCTTGTTCTGCAGGGAGAACGGGTGCGTCACCAAGCGGTGCTTGTAGGACATAATCTTTCTTGGCAGCTATGAGGATGATCCTCAGGTTCCGGACCCAGTCCGTATAGTTGCTGCCATCGTCTTTCAGCTTAGTTTTCTCTAGGAACGCGTTGAAGTTGAGGACTACGTTGGCCATTTGATCTACAAGACATATTGCAAAGATTTTAGACTAAGTTCATGATAATTAAGTTCAACTAATCAAATTATTAGTGAACTCCCACTTAGATTAGACATCCCTCTGGTCATCTAAGTATTACATGATCCGAGTTAAACTAGACCGTGTCCGATCATCACGTGAGACGGACTAGTCAACATCGGTGAACATCTTCATGTTGATCGTATCTTCTATACGACTCATGCTCGACCTTTCAGTCTTCTGTGTTCCGAGGCCATGTCTGTACATGCTAGGCTCGTCAAGTCAACCTAAGTGTTTGCATGTGTAAATCTGTCTTACACCCGTTGTATGTGAACGTCTGAATAAAACACCCGATCATCACGTGGTGTTTTGAAACAGCGAACTGTCGCAACGGTGCACAGTTAGGGGGAACACTTCTTGAAATTATTGTGAGGGATCATCTTATTTACTACCGTCGTTCTAAGTAAACAAGATGCAAAACATGATAAACATCACATGCAATCAAATAATAAACGTGACATGATATGGCCAATATCACATAGCTCCTTTGATCTCCATCTTGGGGCTCCATGATCATCTTGTCACCGGCTTGACACCATGATCTCCATCATCATGATCTCCATCATCGTGTCTCCATGAAGTTGCTCGCCAACTATTACTTCTACTACTATGGCTAACGCGTTTAGCAATAAAGTAAAGTAATTTACATGGCGTTTCTTGATGACACGCAGGTCATATAAAAGAATAAAGACAACTCCTATGGCTCCTGCCGGTTGTCATACTCATCGACATGCAAGTCGTGAATCCTATTACAATAGCATGAACATCTCATACATCACATATAGATCATTCATCATTCATCACAACTTTGGCCATATCATATCACAAACCACTTGCTGCAAAAACAAGTTAGACGTCCTCTAATTGTTGTTGCAAGTTTTACGTGGCTGAATTAGGGTTCTAGCAAGAACGTTTTCTTACCTACGTTAAAGCCACAACGTGATTTGTCAACTTCTATTTACCCTTCATAAGGACCCTGTTCATCGATTCCGCTCCAACTAAAGTAGGAGAGACAGACACCCGCCAGCCACCTTATGCAACTAGTGCATGTTAGTCGGTGGAACCGGTCTCACGTAAGCGTACGTGTAAGGTTGGTCCGGGCCGCTTCATCCCACAATACCGCTGAAGCAAGAAAGGACTAGTAACGGCAAGAAAGTTGACAAATCTACGCCCACAACAAATTGTGTTCTACTCGCGCAAGAAGAACTACGCATAGACCTAGCTCATGATGCCACTATTGGGGAACGTTGCAGAAAACAAAAATTTTCCTACTCGTTTCACCAAGATCATCTAGGAGTTCATCTAGCAACGAGTGATTAGATGCATCTACATACCTTTGTAGATCGCGAGCGGAAGCGTTCAAAAGAACGGTGATGATGTAGTCGTACTCGACGTGATCCAAATCACCGATGACCAGCGCCGAACGGACGGCACCTCCGCGTTCAACACACGTACGGAACAGCCACGTCTCCTCCTTCTTGATCCAGCAAGGGAGGGAGGAGAGGTTGAGGGAGATGGCACCAGCAGCAGCACGACGGCGTGGTGTTGATGGAGCTGCAGTACTCCGGCAGTGCTTCGCTAAGCACTATGGAGGTTGAGGAGGTGTTGGGGAGGGAGAAGGAGGCAACCAAAGGCCGAGGCGTTCAGGTATGAAGTCCCTCCTCTCCCCCACTATATATAGGAGGGCCAAGGGGGGGTGGTGCGCAGCATAGGAGATCCAATCTCCTATGGCCGGCGGCCAAGGGGAGGTTTCCCTCCCCCCCAAGGCACCTAGGAGGTGCCTTACCCTCCTAGGACTCTTGCCCCCTTAAACCCTAGGCGCATGGGCCTATGTGGGGCTGGTGCCCTTGGCCCATTAGGCCAAGGCGCACCCCCTTACAGCCCATGTGGCCCCCCGGGACAGGTGGACCCACCCGGTGGACCCCCGGGACCCTTCCGGTGGTCCCGGTACAATACCGATAACCCCGAAACTTGTCCCGATGCCCGAAACAGGACTTCCCATATATAAATCTTTACCTCCGGACCATTCCGGAACTCCTCGTGACGTCCGGGATCTCATCCGGGACTCCGAACAACATTCGGGTTACTGCATATACATATCCCTACAACCCTAGCGTAACCGAACCTTAAGTGTGTAGACCCTACGGGTTCGAGAGACAAGCAGACATGACCGAGACGACTCTCCGGTCAATAACCAACAGCGGGATCTGGATACCCATGTTGGCTCCCACATGCTCCACGATGATCTCATCGGATGAACCACGATGTCGAGGATTCAATCAACCCCGTACGCTATTCCCTTTGTCTATCGATATGTTACTTGCCCGAGATTCGATCGTCGGTATCCCAATACCTCGTTCAATCTCGTTACCGGCAAGTCACTTTACTCGTACCGTAATGCATGATCCCGTGACCAGACACTTGGTCACTCTGAGCTCATTATGATGATGCATTACCGAGTGGGCCCAGTGATACCTCTCCGTCATACGGAGTGACAAATCCCAGTCTTAATCCATGTCACCCAACAGACACTTTCGGAGATACCCGTAGTCTACCTTTATAGTCACTCAGTTACGTTGTGACGTTTGGCATACCCAAAGCACTCCTACGGTATCCGGGAGTTACACGATCTCATGGTCTAAGGAAAAGATACTTGACATTAGAAAACTCTAGCAAACGAACTATACGATCTTGTGCTATGTTTAGAATTGGGTCTTGTCCATCACATCATTCTCCTAATGATGTGATCTCGTTATCAATGACATCCAGTGTCCATAGTCAGGAAACCATGACTATCTGTTGATCAACGAGCTAGTCAACTAGAGGCTCACTAGGGACATGTTGGTGTCTGTTATTCACACATGCATTACGATTTCCGGATAACACAATTATAGCATGAATAAAGACAATTATCATGAACAAGGAAATATAATAATAATGCTTTTATTATTGCCTCTAGGGCATATTTCCAACACCACTTATGTATTAGGTACCTATAGTGGTCGTGGCCCACCAAAATATATTTCGCCCCGCAGGCTCAGATTTGCCAAAAGTAACAAGTGGCGGGTGATACTAGCCGCCTGCCACTCGTGAGATGACAATAATTGAAGTGACGTTGTACAGTAACTTTTCCAACCCACTCTTCTTCCTCACTTCACGTGTTGGGCTCCCCAGTGTAGGAGTTTGCAATGTACAATTTTTCCATCAATGAGCAACCAAGGTATCAATCTATGGAGATATCGTTACCCTGTAACAGTTGGTCGAATGTTCTACAACACAAATAAAACTTCGCTTGTATGCTCTATAGTTCTAACAAGTGTGTCAATCCTTAATAGTCTTACTAGTCGCACAAGGCTATTAAAATATAATGTGGGATAAATATTTTTGAAATAAAACAAATCTGAAATTAAAACATCGTGTAAAAGTTGTTGGAAGGTAAATCTTATGGCATAAATTTTACTAGGGTTAATAGGTTCATCAAACGTACTCTCCAAATCATAAAGTTTGGAAATTAACACTATCATGTGAAAACGTGCATCATTAAATTTCTCGTTCTCATACAAGATTGGTGGATGTGTAAGATTATATATAGGCAGAGTATTACCTTTATGATATGGTTTCTAATTGCAGATAGTCCCTTTCTTTTTCACCAAGGAGTGACCCTAGGTATCAAACTCATGGGAGGATATGCTCTATGAAAAATATTGAAGCAAATTATTCTTCTTGTAAAAAGTTATAGTTTCCTAGACCTTTTAAATAACAATTCTTTTTGGTGTACACAATAATATGAAAAAAATGCTAAAAATTTAAACAATTTTAATATTCCATTTTTTTTATATTTTTTCTGAAATTCTAAAGTTTTTCGAAAATTTAAACAAATTTGAAATTCTGTTTTTTTTTGAAAAAATAAACATATCTGGACGTGGTCTGGTCGGTGGGGACGAGTGTCAGGGCCAGCATAGCTGCCTCCATGCACCCTGTGTGGGATGCATGAGATGAGCATGGCTGAGGGCACTTTTATGCATCAGATGAGCATAGCTCAGGTGAGCCCATGCACCCTACCAAACAAGCAAAAGTGGGTCGGATGGAAAACTTTTGCCCTCATGCACCCTTCATGCACCCTACTAAACACACCCGTAAGTACCTATGGAGTTTTGACTTGCTTTAGTAAAAAGTTCCGTCATCTTCCAACGATAGAAACAAACTGAAGAAAAGGAACATACCTGTGAACCATCCAACGTCAGCTGGATCAACCATTCTTAGTAACACCTAAAAGTACAGATAAAATCTACCCTGACAATGACAAGTGAGAGTGTCTTCCACTCGACGCAGCCTGTAAGAACTGACCACGGGATCACCAGCATCTGTTTAAAAAAAAGCGTCAAGTGACAAGTACAGTACTACCGAACGATAAAAGGAAATGCATGCATACCTTTTATTTTATCTTATCTTTCGAGAGGAAAAGAAAAGGGGACTGGAAATCTTGCATTCTCAGCTCGGTGGAAAATACTTTTCTCCTACACTAATAATTACTCCTACTAATTAACCTTTCTCTAGGAAGAGCACGTGCACAGGGATGATAGGATAGGTTAGGCTTGACCAAGACTCTTCATCACATACATCCATTCTTGTGTTGTATATGGAATATTGACCTGTCGACTGGCCGGCCAAGAGAATGCAGACTAATAAGCAACTGCGAGTAGTGGAGGCTAATCACCTTTCATCACAGCGCGTCAATGCAAAAATTCATATGATGCACGAGATCCAGTGAGCACTATGTTTTAAATAGTGCCAACATGATATTTTTGAAGTTCTAAAAAATTCCAAAAAAGTCTGCATGTTCATGTGGATGTATACTACACATGTAGATATTTTGACGATGAAATAAGCGACTATGTGAGCTGCACAAAAATGATAAAATCATGCTATTGGAAGAGGAGCAGTGCACGTGCCGTTCACTACTTAGAAATCATTGCGTGGCTCACATGTTTACTTTATTTCATCACCAAACTTCACACATGTGTAATATACATCCATATGAACATGTAGATTTTTTTATTGAAACTTTAAAATGCAATTTTTGAACTATTCAAAATAAAGTACTCCAATGGACTCATGCTCCAAAAATACACACTACATGGCAATGCCAGTTTTTTCTTTACCCTGCATTAGAGAACAAAGCTGTAATGCAAATAATAGTAATAATAATAACTGATCTAATATCCTCTCTCAAATCGTCCATCCATAGATGGCAGCTGCAGCGAAAATATCGGGGCTCCCACATTTTCACGCTGCTAAAGTCTCACATAAAAATAGGCATATGCAGAAGTTGTGGCTCTTCGTCAAGAATAGTAAAGTCTTCACGATTTACTCCGCCTTAAACCGCATTTTGGTCAGTCAACAAGCGACTAGACTAACTTACATCCATAGGATCAGGACAATTCAATGTGACTTGTCTAAATTCTTTGGTTGTGAAGTGCTTGTTGCACTAGCCTAGTAAAATAAAATCATAATAATAACTCAGTGGGGCATACCAGCGTGTGTTTAGTTAAAATGAGTAGAGTGGCCGAATTAATTACTTCCCGAGCAACTGAAGTAAGAACATAGTCTCATGACCATGATAAATAATGTAGTTTTCTCTAGGCTATGTGCCCATTAAATTGAATAGGTAAGGAAAATGAAAGATCTCAAAAGGCATAGAACAATACAGCCAGGACAGCGGAACTTCAGATGTGGAATGAAATCTGTTTTCTTTTCGGATGATGAGGACGCCCTCCCCTCTTCCAGTCTGAAAAAGGAGGAAACATAGAACAAACTTGTGGAAGTCAGCAGATCAAATGAGTACTCCCTTCGTCCGGAAATACTTGTCATCAAAATGGATAAAAGGGGATGTATCTAGATGTATTTTAGTTCTAGATACATTTTTTTATCCATTTTGATGACAAGTATTTTCGGACAGAGGGAGTATTTCATTTATTGGAACGAGAATGAATTTGTTATTGCACTAGTCAATTATGGCGCATCTACGGCAAATGAAATGAATAAACCGATTGCGGTGAGCCTCCTGAGTCTTCATCTCTCCCATAGATCGTGGGAGTATATTTTAGTCTCGGTAGATCCATATTTTAGACTGAAGGTTTAAAGTGAGCCCAACTTTAACTTGATAAATTCTTCAACCGGCAGCTAGGAGAAACACCTGCAGACAAGCTATAAGAGATAAAAAGAAAAGAAATCTGGGGATATCAGCTAGAGATGCAGCACAAAGGTAATCCTTGCCAAGAGCACCAATCTTGCTAGAGGCTTCTGGCGCATATCAATATTTTGCAAACTTCTATTTCTACTAATATTGGTAAGCATGTGAGTGTGACACTAAAAAAATGAAACAGATGAAGTCAGTAAACGTGGCGAGCAGTGCTGAAAGAGTTCTAGATTTGGTGCGAGAGGACTTAGCGGTCTGGCGTACCGCGGGCTGCATTCCTGACCTAGGCCACTAGCCTGCCTAGAGGCAGTTTCTGCCGTGTTTAGGACCTGCTATTTGTAACTTGGGGTGTGTCGATCCCGCCTCCAGCCGTGAGGGCGCCTTCCTCCGCCGTCGTCCTCCAGCGGCTCCCCTGTACTTGTAGAAGTGCATTCTCTAGTCAATGCAACCAAAAAACCGATCTTGACTCTAATACCATGTAGAAGTGCATGATCTAAACGTGGACCGAAAGTGGGCTGCAATTTAATTGCGTCAGCCGGGTCTTGAACTCAAGACATCTTGACTCTGATACAATGTAGAAGTGCATGATCTAGCCAATGCAACCAAAAGACCGATCTGATGAAAGAGACAATGCAGCACATTATACGTCAACAAAGATCGGTCTTTTGGTTGCATTGGCTAGAGCATGCACTTCTACACTGCTGACGACCTCGGCCGTCGATGGTGAGGGGGGTCGCCGGATCCACGTGTGTGGATTGTTTTAGGCATTAATTTCCTAGGGTCTTGGGTTGTTCATCGTCTTGGCTTCGGCGGTGGCAATGGCGGCGCCGACTAATAAATCTTCAGATTCTTCCCCAATGAGGGGGTCCGCTTTTGGGGTGGATTTGGAAACCAGTCTGTTCAAGCAAAGATGATGCGGGGGCTGCGGCATCCTCGTGGTGGACCTGTGTCTTCTGGCTCCGCTGTTGCAACGGCGTTTGCTCCAGCACCGGCGCGGAGCTTGGGAGGTAGTCCAGGAGTGGATGCAGATTGTGGTCTGCATCAGCGGCATCTGGAAGATGGCGCAGCTTGTGTTGGGTTCGTGGTTCGTGGCAGTCAGGCGTGGTTTCCTCCTCCAACGTCTTAGTTGGGCGGGGGTGCCAGATCTGAAGTTCGATGACGTGTCCGGGGTGTTGCCCCGGTCTGATTCGTTCAACGGCAATGATTTCGCCTTTATTGGCGAGCCACCTTAGAGGTCCACGAAGTTGCATATTAGCGATGGAGCCGCGTCGAGCTCGGGTGTGGAGGTGATTCGTCATTTTCTCCTTTGGTGGCAGCTATGGTGGTGCCAGAGGCAGGTGACGAACGTTAGTGTCAAGCTCAGAGGATTCTTCAGTTTTCTTTGTAATTTACTTCTTGGCTGGTGTTGCTATATGCAAAGGTTAGTGTTTTGCTGTCTTTTCAGTTTTGTCATCTCGGTAATTCATGTGTCAGAAGAAGAAAAATGTGTTATCCAATGATCTCTTAAATCTCTACACCTTGCTTAATACTCCCTTCGTCCGGAAATATTTGTCCGAGGAATGAATGTATCTAGATGTATTTTAGTTTTAGATGCATCCATTTGTATCCATTTTTGCGACAAGTATTTTCGGACGGAGGGAGTACTAGTGGCAGCCTATCACTTTCGATCCAAGAGAAGTAAGAGCGAATCAACGTCAGATTTTCTTAGGACACATTGGAGAACAAGCTGTGATGCAAATAATGAATGTCAAATATCAACCCGCGTCGCCCCGCTTACTTGAACGGCAGCTGCAAGGAACAAGTCTCACATATAAACAAACAAATATGCACCGCAATGCAAGGTGCTGGTTTTTTAGAAGGGTTAAGGAAGCTGCCCTGCTTTGTAACGAAGCCCTCAAGTGCAGAACAATAACCAGTAGCAAAGATCTGAAAGGGAAAGATACCGTGCCACACAAGTCCATGCAGGACCGAGCGAATATAGTAAGGTGCTGCTTACCAAGAATAGTAAGACGTTTTCACGTTTCCCCCCGATAACACTCCCTCGCTCTGAAAATACTTATCCTAGAATAGATAAAATGGATGTATATATAACTAAAATAAATCTAGACACAACCATTTCAAAGACAAGTATTTTCCGACGATGGGAGTATTAGTTTTGAGTTGTACTCGTTCTCACGCTTGTTTTAGTCAACAAACAACTAGATTAAGTTACTTCGATGCATAGGATCAAGACAATTCAGCGTCACTTGTCTGAAATAACTCTTTGATTCCTTATGCGCTTGTTTAGCTAGCGTAGTGAAATCACAATAATACCTCAGCAAGCAGGATGCTATGATTGATTCAAACAAGAGTATACACGTCTGCTATCATTATATGTATATTTCTTCACTAAATACTTGCTAATTATACAACTCTTCCCTACAAAGATTCGACTATTTTCTTGCCACTCTCATGGAGGGCCATTATACCAATGTTACATAAATAATGATTAAGAAGGAAGAGAATATCCATGGTACCAATCAACTTGTCTGATGATAAAGCTCAAGAGCTGGCAAATTTCTTCAATTGCAAAAAAGAATCTATACCTTTCACATATCTTGGTCTACCAATGGGATCTACAAGACCTAAAGTGGCAGACTTGATGCCCATGGTATCAAGACTTGATCATAGAGTTTCCGGCATTGCCTCATTAATGTCATATTCCGGAAGACTTGTACATCTCAAATCCATAGTTGCTGCTCTGCCAATTTTTGCTATGTGTTGCATCAGAGTACCTCTCTTCATACTGGATCACTTTGAAAAATCTGGCAGGAACTTCCTTTGGTATGGTAAGGATATCAATAAAAAAGGAAATTGCCTTGTTAAATGGGATAATGTTTGCTTGCCAAAAAAGGCTGGGGGATTGGGTGTGTTAGATCTGAGAACACTAAACAAAACCCTGCTTATAAAATTTCTTTACAAATTCTTCAATAAGCAGGATATCCCCTGGGTTAACCTTATATGGAACAATTACTATGATAATGATGAGATACCTTGTTTTCCTACAATGAGGGGATCCTTTTGGTGGAGAGACTGTTGCTCGAATTTGCAAGACTTTAAAAACATGACTATATGTTATGCTGGGAGAGGTGATACAATTAAGCTATGGTCAGATAAGTGGTGTTCTTATACAATATCACAGTCAATGCCTCATCTATTTTCCTATGCAAAGAATGCTGACATAACTCTTGCAACTGTCAGCAACATGGATGTTAGTGAATTTTATGATTTGTTCCACCTGCCCATGTCCTCTATTGCTGTACAACAGAGTATCAACCTTATAGAACTGATTAACAACAGAGAGAATCAGCACCTGCCAGATTCTTGGAAATTCTATTGGGGTGCCACAAGGTATTCTAACAAGAGAATATACCTTGAACTTATGGGAAACCTTGTTGATGCACCTAAACCCTATCAATGGATATGGAAATCATGCTCTTTACCAAAGCAGAAATTCTTCTTCTAGCTCTTGTTACAAGACAGATTAAACACTAGACATCTACTAAAAAGGAAGAATTTCTACATTGAGACTAGTAAGTGTGAATTATGTGATGATGAACCTAATGAACATTTAATGCATCTGTTTTTTAGCTGTGATTTCAGTCAAAACTTCTGGATGAACATTGGCTACCAATGGAACACTGATCATAACCTCATAGAAATGCTCCTGGAGGAAAGGAAGCAAGATACACATGGATGCTTTAAAGAATGTCTGATTGCTGGATGTTGGAGTCTATGTAAACACAGAAATAGCATAATTTTGACAACAAGGTCAAAAATATGACATTCTGTATTGCCACTTTCAAAGAGCACTTTTGCATGATTATAAAGAAGGCAAAATCAGGATTGAAAGAGGGCATGCAAAGCTGGCTAGATCATTTGTAGACTCATCAATGTCATGAATTATATCCATCATGTAAATCCATATGTAACCGTCCCCCTATTTTAATGAAATAGAGAATCACAGTGGGGATTTCCCCCACTGTTTTTGTCAAAAAAAAAAGGAAGAGAATATTGCTTGCTTAGCCGCCGGTGACCTTAAGCAACCACACTATACGTCCATGTCCTTTGCTCAATACGTCCCTGATGGATGATGCGGTGTTGCTTAAAGTAAGGAACATAAACTTGTGAACAATATCGATCTGCGTGTGCCAGCCAGGTTATAAAAGTTGAAGTTTACATTTGAATTTTTATCTTCCCCATCCCTTTCGCCCATTTATGAATAACTGCCCAGCGTTAACTGATCAACTCTTTTTTACCAACACAGATAGTGGTTATTCCGCCCTACAGGCTACAACTGCCAAACGGATGGAGTGTGTCATATCGCAGGTTGTATGCACGAGAAATCAGGCGTCGTTCACTGCCTAAAAATTTGTAACTCGATTTTCTTTACTTTACTATCTCGAATGTATTAATCTCACTATCCATAGAATACCTAGACAAAGTTTTGGATGCACTCTTCGCATCGCCAAAATTAGGTGAGATCGTGATGATTTCTACCGAGATGAACGTTAGAGTCATAGGCTGCATGTTATGCAGCATCTAGCTATCTGAATGCCATAATCATCACCTGGCGGAGTATAAGTGTGAGAATATCATACGGAAACCAACATTCGGTGGAAATCGATGAAAACCACGAGAAAAAGATGTTTTGAAGTTTCAAAAAAATCTGAAAAAATTACGGGATGTTAAGACGATGATGTTTTATTGCCACACAAAATTTCAAGTTGAAACACATTTATGAGATGAGCTATGAAAAAGATAAAATCAGCATTGAATAGTGCCGAACAGTAATGTCATTATTCAGGGCTGAATTTGTCCTTTTGATAGCTCACATCTCGTAATGTGTTTCAACTTGAAATTTTGCTTGGCAATAAAGCATCACCCTCTTAATATCCCATATTTTTTCAGATTTTTCAAAATTTTAAAATATAATTTCCACAAAGTTTTCACTGAATATTGGTTTCCGTATGATATTCTCCCGAAGTATAATCTGAAATGCTCAGCCAGTGACTCTAACGAGTTCGCGAAGGCACAAGCAAAGCAATGAATTTCGCGGTCTAGCGCTCGAAGCGCACGTTACTGGGCCGGCCTAGGTGAGCTTCGACCGAAAACCGTGATTTTTTTTGCGAAAGCTGGGTTTCGATCTCAAGATCACAATTCTTTTTCTCTTACGCGAGAACCACTAGACCAAACACGTTCTGTTGTTCTATAGCTAGGAACAAGTGCTACTTAACCATTACTCAGTAAAAACATTAACGTAAAATCTGAAAATTAGTCGAAAAGTTCATTGATTCTGAAAAATAAGTTCATCAATTGTGAAAACTAGTTCACAATTTTTTTTGAAGTTCACAAAATTTTAAAAAGTTCCATTGATTTTGAAGAAAGTTCATTGATTTTGAAAAAAGTTCATCGATTTTGAAAAAAAGTTCATCAATTTGGAAAAAAAGTTCATGGAATTTGGGAAAAAATGTTCACCGGATTTGAAAAAAGTTCGTCGAATGTGGAAAAAGTTCATCGAATTTGGGATAAAATCATCAAATTTGAAAAACGTTCATTGATTTTTTTAAATAGTTCATTGAATTTGAAAAAAGTTCATCGAATTTGAAAATAAGTTCATCGATTTTGATAAAAGTTCATCAAAATTGAAAAAAAGTTCACGAATTTGATATAAAGTTCATTGAATTTGAAAAAAGTTCATTGAATTTGAAAAAAAATCATCGAATTTGAAAATAAGTACATGGATTTTAATAAAAGTTCATTGAATTTGAAAAAAGTTCATGGAAATTGAAAATAAGTTCATGAATTTGATAAAAAGTTGGCGCATTTAAGGAAAGAAAAAAAAGAAAAGGAAATGAGAAAAGAAACATGAAAAAAAGGAAGAAGAAGAAAAAACGTCCAGAAGCTGACCAGCGAACGACCTAGATAAGATTAAAAATAAAAGAAAGAAGTTTTGGGCTTAGGCGCGTTGTTATCCTGGTGGTGAGTGCGCTCCACTTTCAATCAAGCGATCCAGTGTGTGATCCCTCGTTAGCGCACGTTAATTTTTGCTCTAGTTTCAATAGGAAAAAAACAAAACGGGCCGGCCCAGGGCGTCGCGGGGGTGCGGTGGGGGTGTGCACCCGTTTGGGCCGATGCTTGTATCTGACGCAACGGGCGCCGAATAGGATTCGGGGTCGGGGTGATCCAAATTTGGAGGTCGCGTGCCCCGGCTTCATGCGAGACCCATGACTAGAGAGGCTTTTCCTATTTGATGCATTTTGCGTCAAAATAGTCGATCCTTCGCACAGATCAGATCAAAGCTAGCGATCAAACTGGGCTGGCCCATCAGAGAAGCTAACGAGTACATGCATCCTGTTTTGGGAACAATCTGGAAGGTTCCAGCCTGGGTTTTCTGGTTTTATGAAGATTCTAGAATGTTCCTGAACCATTTTTTGCAGGTTTTTCGCTTTCTTATGTTTTTTACTAATCTTTTTCTTTCGGTTTCTGTTTCTTTTCTTTTTTTGTTCAGTTTCTTTTCTTTATGTTTATGTTCAAAATTTTCAAAACGTCTTCAGAAAAATTTGGGGATTTCAATTAATAATTGCGTTTCAAAACTTGTTCACTAATTTCCAAGAATTTTCATGTTTTCAAATTTTGTACAGAAGATTTAAAATTTGTTCTCGTTTCAAAAAATTGTTCACAAAGCTCAAAAATTATTCATGTCTTAAATTGTGTTCTGGAGTTTAAAAAATATTCCATTTCAAATGTTATGTGCATTTTCCAAAAAATGTTCATGTTTTGAAATTTTGTGCTGAAGTTTAAAAAGAACTCTAGTTTTCAAAAAATGTTTGCTTTCCAAATTTAGTTTTGGAATTTCGAAAAAAGATGTTCTATTATGACAAAATGTCTGTGTTTTCAAATTTTGTTCCAGAGTTTCATAAAATGTTCGTGTTTTACAAAAAATTAAGAATTTCAAAAAATGTTCCAGTTTTGAAAAAATGTGCACGTATTATTTTTATCCCAGAGTTTCAAAAAAATTTCAGTATTTTCAAAACATGTTCCCTTTTTGGAAAATGTTTGAGTTTTTTTAAATTTTGTTCACAAATTTCAAAAGTGTTTCGTGTTTCATAAACATTTCCTTTTTAAAAACAAATGTTTTGGGTTTGAAATTTCGAAAATACTCGGATCTGCAATGGTTTTGGTTCTTAATTTATTGGCACAGCATAATAATTAGATATGGTCGTCTGGTGAAGTGGTAATAGCATGTCTTGGTGAACTGGAGCTCTTTAGTTCGATACCTACAGAAGCGAAATTTTTTAGACCTCCAGACTCGCTCTACAGTACTGGTTCGCTGCTCCTCACTAGCTTGGGCCGGCCCAGTCGGATATCTTGCCTGTGCGTTCGGCCGGCAAGTTGCCGCAAAGAGCTGCAGACAGGAGCTCCCACTTAGAGATTTGGTCTTCGCACCGGACGGCTTGTACACTTTGTAATCATGAGCCAGAGACGATCCATCACGTCTTCTTGGGCCGTATGGTCGCCAGATAGGTAGTTTGACATGCTCGGGATGTGGGGAAAACCCCAATGGATGCCCAATCCTAATTCCAAGCGGCCAATTTTCGTGTTTTGACCCTTCATGTAAAATTTATCCAGATCTGACCCTTATTCAAAAATATTTCGGAATCTGATCCTTTTACCTTCCGCGGTAGTCCTTAGCGGTAGGGCTTAACTGCCCACCACCGGGGTCTTTGGCGGTAGCCTATATAACTCTACGTCATAATCCTGGGTGGTAGGTGCATGCAATGCATTCGTCCGTGCATGCATGCAGGCCGACTGGGCTAGAGGGCTTGTAATTATATGGCTACAACATGCTGACTGCTGATGCATGCATTTTTGCCTAGCTAGCTCAGTAGCAGAGGGCAGGCTAGCTGGGCCCCAACAGAGGGCACGGGTTAATCCAGTTCCTTCGCATCAGTAGGAAATAAGCAACGGGGTCACATCCGCTGGTATGTTGGAGTCAAACGGGCTAGCGCTTACTGGAGCGTGTATGTTGGATGTCATAGTTAGCGCTTACTAGCCTGCTGCTGCTAGCCCATACTACCATGTAGGGCCGTAGGGTAGTAAAGAAAAGTGATTGTACAGGAGAAGAGAAAAATATTGTGCAAGCTAGGGGTAGGCTGAGTCAGGCTTTTCACGATCACGCCAGAGAACAGCGATCTCGCATGCATGTTGAAAGAGCGAATATCCTACCGCCGATGACCACGGAGGTTGGGTTACTCAACCTATCGTCAAAGGCCCCGATGGTAGGGTATTTTCAACGGTAAACAACCGTCATGATGCAGTTAAGTTCTACCGTCTTTTACCTTGGCGGTAAACTGTGGAACCCTACCACCAAGGACTACGGCGGTAGGTAAAAGAGTTAGATCTCAAAAAAAATGAACAAGGGTCAAATCCGGGTAAACTTTACACAAAGGGTCAAAACATGAAAATTGGCCATTCCAGGCTACTGGACTGGTTGAGTTCAATTGACCAGGGACTGGACCTCTCGATAGATACGTGGATGGCAGTGGCACGTGTGGCGTGATATGGAGACACCGCATTGATGTTGTCTTCAGACAAGGTGCTCGAGGGAGGTGGTGAGGAAGGACGAAGTTGGAGGACAGTGAATCCATTGAGGGATGGGCTTGTACCTAGTAGGGTAGATAGGTTGTCGGATAGCGAGTAATCGACATGAGGAGTTTTGGCTTGTGTGGTCGTCGTGTTGCTTGTAGAAATGAGGATGTAGCCATTTTGGTACTACTGCGCTGGTCCACTACTATGGCCGCGTGCGACTTTTTTCCTGTGTCTTTATTGGCTTTCCACTTTTTTGCATCGGTTTTCTTCGAGGTTTCTTGGGTATGGTTTTAATAGGATTTCCTTTATCTTCCTTTTCCTTTTTCTTTTTTTAATGATAAGTGCCACATGTGTGACACAAAGCACTTCGGCCTGACCGTTTTTACAACTAAAGTTATCATCCGAAAAAAAAAATGAACCAAAAAACAACTTAAACTTGCTATCCTCGCATCACTAAATTTGCCATAAAAAACGCTCGGAGTTGCCATGTGTCCGTGCCACACGTGTGGCACTTATCAATTTTCCTTCTTTTTTTTTCTTTGGTTTCTTTTATATATTTCTTTGGTTTTCTTTTTATTCTTCCTTTTTCTATTCCTTTTTTTGTTTCAATCTTTCAACAGATGTATAGTTTTTCATACACATCGTACATTTTTCTTATACATCATGGACATTTTTTCTATACATGTTTAATATATCCTAAACATGATTAATGTTTTCTGAAATATACAGTTTGATGTATTTTTTCAAAAATATTTTACATTTTGGTATACATATAAACATTTAATATTTTTCAGATACACATTATCATTTTCTAAATACATGGGTTTGAACTTTATTCTGAATACATGTTAACTTTTAAAAATATTGTTGGAGCATCCTTTTTAATGATACAAAATATTTTTATAAATCATGCGGACATTTTTAGAAAATATTATAAGTTTTTTCAGAAATTTCAAATACATTTTATTAAAACCCAAGATTTTTTTTTGAATTACACGAACACTTTTTTACATTGTGTAACATGTTTTAGAAATGTCACGTATTTTTTTTAAATGTGAAAATTTTCTAAATTTCACAAACATTTTAATTATTACTATCAACATTATTTTTAAAGATACTTACAATTTCATTTACATTGTGTTAACATTTTCCAAATTTGCAGTTTTTTATTTTGTAAGTAAATATAAGTTTTGGTATATATATTCCATTTTTTAAATATGATCAGAAGAAGAAATTGAAAGTAAAGACAAAGAAAATGAAACAAACCTGTAGGAAGCTAATTCAGCCGGCCCATCTGGAAGTTCACCGTAGGCGTGTGGCTGCTCCATCTCGCACATGGCCATAGTTAGCCGTGCCCGGTCCAATGGCTACTCTAGGCCCGTCGAAGGAGAATGGTAATGGGTGGACCACTATGCGGCATACTAACATATACTCCTTGATTTCTATAAAAATAATCAAAAAGATCTTCATTTAATATGTTTATTAATATTGTCCAACTTTAGTACATTTTCAAAATTATGTATGTAAAATAAAAATGTATATTGGAACCAATGGTTATCTTGTATTACTCACTTAATTACTTTATGTAAGGTGTATCTTTTTCGGCACGATGACCAGGGCACGGAATTATAGAGAATTTAGGATGAATTTACGCTTGGCTAATTCATTGGTTTGCAGCAAGTAAATCAGTTGGGCAGGAAAGGTAGACATACAAGCAATAAATAGAGAGATAATATCCTTTTCCGGAGGGCCAAAAAGGGACTATAAGAAATGCACCTTACGTTGTGGAATTCTATCAGAAAAAAATACATCTTATATAAAGGAATGGGGGAATACAAACTATTCACTCATATAGAAAACAATATGCATTTTGGAATGGTCTTTCATGTGTGTTAGAATATATGTTTATGTTTATTTAAGTCTATAAAATTGTTTATTTTCACCCAAAAAAGGAAAAATGATAAAAGAAAACAAAGATAAGAACAAAATAGTAAAAGCATAAATGGCAAAAAAGTAACATAAAAAGAATAAATAAATAATACAAAATATATAATAAAAACACATGGCCCTGACCCACCAATCGTTGTTGCATCATTATATGCCATAGTGATGGACACATATGGTTTTCGGAGATAAATGACCATATTCAAATAAGCGAGTTTAGTATGCACGATTACCTTTGCAAGGAAGTACACATGGTTAAATAAATATGGTTTAAATTTATTTATTTTGCTGGAAAATATTATTTATATTATGACCATAGGATGGGTGATGTAGGGTGGAACACTAGGGGCCAATCTTTCATGATTGGAGCGGATCCCATGAAGAACACGAGGGAAGAACACTCAAATCAACGGGAACGATCACACATGTGCTAGATCCATGAACAATAAGAGTGACACAAGATTCAAACGCCACAAAGGATGATACAAGAGGTGATAGTTCTTTCCGATCCAGAGACGGGGTCTTGAATCCACGAGGGGATCTTCTCCTAGGTGGAGGCTTGAATCCACTTGGGGGGGGGGGGGGGTCTTCTCCTAGATGGAGGACTTGGCCTCGAATGGAGTAGGTGTCAAGTGGATGAGCAATGCACTATGTCTCAAATGAGCTAAACCATTGCTAACCCTAGAAAGAGGGAGGAGAAGGAGTATATATAGTCTATGTGGGCGAAGGGGTACATGGACCTCGGCCCAACACGCTGTGCATAGACAGGCATCGGTTTGACAGTTACCGGACGTTCGGTCGCTTGCGGGGGTCCAGTCGTTGGTAGTTGTCGGACGTCCAGCATTTTGGATCTGATCAGGTTCGGTCAGATTTCCGGTCGGGGTCGGACGTCTGGCGCGCCGGTCGTCCGGTGGACCTCAGAAATCTGGCGTTTTCTCTCTGGACTGGTGGTAACAGTCGTCCGGACACTAGGACGTCTCGAACGCCCGATCCATGTTGTCGTCCGGCCGCTGTAGTTTGTGCAGGCTGGGACTTAGCTGGTTGGCTGGTGCCTCCAGGCATCGGACGTCCGACAAGTGCCGGTCGTCTGGTGGCTGTAGCTTCCTGGCAGCTCTTCCTATTGGTCCTTGTACTTGGTGTCCTCGTCGTCTTGTGCGTTGGGTGTAGCTGTTCCGTGACTTCCCTCCAAGTACCTGATCACACATAGGGTCTCCGCTTGAGCTAGTAGCCATGTCTCATATGTAGAAAGTGGTAGTTTGGAGAGGAGCAAGTTCACCTTAGTTTCGATAGCCTTTGCTCAAGTTCTTGTCATTGGTCCAAGTGGTGTCGTGGGAGACGTAGGTAGGTCCATGGGGATGACCGTGGGATGCTCCGCGTCATCTCCCCCCCCCCTTGGGAAAGATCCAACCTCGGATCGGAAGCCTCATTGCCATGGTAGGGAGAGAGATCCTTGACATTGAAGATGTCGCCCACAGAGTACTTGTCACGTGGTAAGTCGATCTTGTATGCATTGTTGTTGTAGCGCTCGAGAACCTTGAAGGGTCCGTCGGGTCGGGGTCATAGCTTGGACATGCATTCGTTGGGGAAGTGTTCCTTGCAAAGATGTAGCTATGCGAGATCTTCATTGTTGAATATCATGGGTTGCTTGCTGACATTGAGCTTGGTCGCGAGGCGTTGGACTTGGCGCTCGATGGTGTGCCTTGTATCTTCATGCACCTTATTGAGATAGCTTGCTCATGCACTCACATCCATGTTGATGCACTCTTGTAGTGGTTGAGGGAGTCCTGGATTAAGGGCTCCTCGGACAGCCGGACTATATGCATGTGCCAGACTGTTGGGCTATGAAGATACAAGATAGAAGACTTCGTCCCATGTCCGGATGGGACTCTCCTTTGTGTGGAAGGCAAGCTTGGCGATTCGGATATGTAGATTCCTTTCTCTGTAACCGACTCTGTGTAACCCTAGCCCCCTCCGGTGTCTATATAAATCGGAGGGTTTAGTCTGTCGGACAACAATCATAATCATAGGCTAGCTTCTAGGGTTAGCCATTATGATCTCGTGGTAGATCAACTCTTGTAATACTCATATCATCAAGACAGACCATTCGTGCACCTTTAATGCAGACAGACCATTTAATGCCATCAAGACGAGGACATGCACTAACTAGCCGCTTCACAAGCCCGAAGTAGATGCTAGGAATAGCTTCGGTAGGCCATAGCCGGATTATCAAATCCTTCATATCTAGTTCAGTCGCCTTATGCAGCTCGACCAGTTGCTTCAGCTGGTCGCTAAAAGGCACCGGAGGTTCTAACGCAAGGTATTGCGACCAGAACAGCTTCTCCATAGAGCTTCCCTCTTTGTCTCGATAGAATTCTACAACATCTGACATGCTGCGCGAAAGATCCGGAAACGCCCCTAGAGAGCTCCAAATCTGGGTCAGTAAAAGGAACCTTTCCCTCACATATTTGCTATGCATTGTAAAAGCCTTACCCGCCACGATCTTCTTGGCCACCTGGATTTCCTGGAGGGCGCCCTGGGCTTCGGCTCGGGCATCTTGTGCGTTCTGGTGGGCCTTTGCAAGTTCAGACTCTTCCTCCCTAAAATCATGCTCCAAGGACTCGCATCTTTTGACTGCGTCCTGGAGCTCTTGCTGGACCTCCTTGACCCGGGCTTCATGCTTTTCGCATGCGGCCCGCTCCTTGGCTGCCTTGTCCTTGGCCTCAGCCAGCGCCTTTGTGAGGGCCGTTACTTCGGTCACGGCCCCTAGTAAATATAGATAACACTTTAAGTCAGAATAAAACGTTCGCTGTATCTGAATTTTGATACAAATCAATGCATACCTTAGCTTTCTTTCAGCTACTCCCTTACGCGGCCGAGCTCTTCCTCGGCCCGCTCCAGATTCTGCTTTAGTCCGGAGACTTCCGCAGTATGAGCGGATGCAGCTAGCAGCGAAGCCTATTTGTTCACATAAACATTTTAAATTAGTCTCCTGCGAAATTCATTTGATCCTCTGTTCGGTTTTTCTTTCTAAACACCGGACAGAGCATCAGGGGCTACTACTTATACTGTGACATTCCTTTTTGAAGTCGCGTGGCTTACCTCGAAGCTTGTTAGAAGGCTCGTACATGCTTCGGTCAGTCCACTTTTCGTGGACTGAATCCTCTCAATCACCACACCCATGAGGGTGCGGTGTTCTTCCACAATGGAAGCGCCTCGCAGCGCTTCCAGCAAATTGTCCGCTGCCTCTGGATGGACGGAGGACACCGATGGAACAGGCACGCCTTCTTCATTCAAGGGTTGTTGGCCTGATTCCGGAGCCACGTGGATCTCCGGAATAGTATTCGGCTAGGGGCCGGATTGAAAGTAGCCCCCACCGTTAGTCTCTGTGGGGACTTGTTCCCCCTTATGTTCGGCGGGCGAGGTTCCACATTCCGGCACCACCGGGACGGCCTCCTGAGCCTCTCCCTGGCCCAGGATTCTTCGAGACAACACCACGATGTTGACCGCGGCCTTGGGGGAGGAGGCCGTTGGAAGGGACCCACTATCCATCGCCGATGGGTCCAGCGATCCATCTGAAGAGGAGGATAGCTCGATGTTGGACCGAGCTGAACTGCAAGTGCATGACCCCGCACGTTAAAAAACAATACAACAAAAAAGCCGGATACATTATTGTGTTTGGATACTTACGATTTAGCCAGGGGCTTGACCCTGGGCGCCCATTCCTGGCTGCTGTCGGTAGCTGTCCTGGGACGGTCCGAAGGAGAGGATTTCCCCTTCTTGGACGACCTGGCCTCCGAATGAGTGGAGGCCACTCACTTTTTTCTCCCCCCTACAGGGGAGGGACGGATTTCTTCTTCTTCCTCCTCCTCTTCCATGTTGTCTTCGGCGGTGGAGGAGCGATCCTCGGCGTCTTCGGACACTGTGTCCAAAGCGCCCTTGCGACGGAGACCATCTCTGGTCCCCTGGGCCTTCTTCTTGGCCTTCTTCTCCGGCACCTTGCAAGGTGCCCGAAAGAGGATCTTCGTCAGAAGTGGGGTTTCTAGGCCTTCGGGCAGCGGAGCCGGACAGTCAATCCGCTCCGCTATCTCTAACCACGCCTGAATAAATCAAGGCGGAAGCTTAGACTCCCGCCTCAAATATGCCTATAAAAGGTATAACTTGAAAAACACGTAAAAACTTACCGGATTAGCCTGGCATTTTGAGCTAAGCCCATGATCCTCGGTCGTGGCCGGTGGTGTCTCCCCAGCCTTAAAAAGCACTTTCCAGATATCTTTGTGCGTTGTGCCGAAGAGCTCTAGCAGCGTCTGGTGCTTGGCCGGATCGAATTCCCACAAATTGCAGGACCGGTGTTGGCACGGAAGGATTCGGCGAATGAGCATGACTTGTACCATGTTGACAAGCTTGATTCTCTTGTTTATCATGTTCTGGATGCACGTCTGGAGCCCAGACACTTCGTCCAAAGAGCCCCAGGTCAGGCCCTTCTCTTGCCAGGAGGTGAGTGCTACGTCTTGAGCTTGCGTTGGTTTTCCTTGAAGAGGAAAGGGTGATGCAGCACAATAGCGTAAGTATTTCCATCAGTTTTTGAGAACCAAGGTATCAATCCAGTAGGAGGCTCCTCACAAGTCCCACGAACCTACACAAACAAACAAAGAACTCACAACCAATGTGATAAAGGGGTTGTCAATCCCTTCATGGCCACTTGCGAAAGTGAGATATGATAGAGATAATATGATAAGATAAATATATTTTTGGTATTTTATAATATAGATGCAAAAAGTAAAGAGGCAAATAAAAGTAGATTGAAAGCTTATATGATAAAAGATAGACTCGAGGGCCATAGGTTTCACTAGTGGCTTCTCTCAAGATAGCATAAGTATTACGGTGGGTGAACAAATTACTGTCGAGCAATTGATAGAAAAGCGAATAATTATGAGATTATCTAGGCATGATCATGTATATAGGCATCACGTCCGTGACAAGTAGACCGATTCCTGCCTGCATCTACTACTATTACTCCACACATCGACCACTATCCATCATGCATCTAGAGTATTAAGTTCATAAGAATAGAGTAACGCATTAAGAAAGATGACATGATGTAGAAGGATAAACTCAAGCAATATGATATAAACCCCATCTTTTATCCTCGATGGAAACAATACAATACGTGCCTTGCAACCCTTTCTGTCACTGGGTAAGGACACCGCAAGATTGAACCCAAAGCTAAGCACTTCTCCCATGGCAAGAAAGGTCAATCTAGTAGGCCAAACCAAACCGATAATTCGAAGAGACTTGCAAAGATAACTCAATCATACATAAAAGAATTCAGAGAAGATTCAGATATTTCTCATAGATAAACTTGATCATAAACGCACAATTCATCGGATCTCGAAAAACACACCGCAAAAAGAGTTTACATCGAATAGATCTCCATAAGAGAGGGGGAGAACATTGTATTGATATCCAAAGAGAGAGAAGAAGCCATCTAGCTAATAACTATGGACCCGAAGGTCTGTGGTAAACTACTCACAACTCATCGGAAGGGCTATGGTGTTGATGTAAAAGCCCTCCATGGTCGATTCCCCCTCCGGCGGAGTGCCTACGAAGGCTCCAAGATGGGATCTCGCGGATACAGAAGGTTAGGGTGGCGGAAATATTTCTTCGGTGGCGCCCTGGATGTTTTCAGGGTACGTAGGTATATATAGGAGGAAGAAGTACGTCGGTGGCCGCCTTAGGGGCCCAGGAGACAGGGGCGCGCCCAGGAGGGGTGAGCGCGCCCTCCTATCTCCTGGCCGCCTCATTTGCTTCTTGACTTGCACTCCAAGTTCTCCGGATCACGTTTGTTCCAAAAATAACGCTCCCGAAGGTTTCATTCCGTTTGGACTCCGTTTGATATTCCTTTTCTTCGAAATACTGAAATAGGAAAAAAAACCAGCAATACCGGCTGGGCCTCCAGTTAGTAGGTTAGTCCCAAAAATGATATAAATGTGTAAAATAAAGCCCATAAACATCCAAAACAGGAAATATAATAGCATGGAACAATAAAAAATTATAGATACATTGGAGACGTATCAGTGAGCCGCATTGGTACTCCGGATCGGAATTTGGGAGCCGCCGCCCAGTTAGTGTCGCGCGGCTCGGTAATGTAGAACCACCCCGACTGCCACCCCTTCAACGTCTCCACAAAGGAGACTTCGGGCTAGGTAACATTGGGCATCTTTCCCACCATAGCGCCTCCACACTCCGCTTGCTGACCGCTCACCACCTTCGGCTTCAGATTGAATGTCTTCAGCCATAACCAGAAATGGGGTGGGATGCGGAGAAAGGCCTCACACATGATAATAAATGCTCATATTTTGATGATGGAGTTGGGGGACAGATCATGGAAGTCCAGCCCGTAATAATGCATCAGTCCGCGGATAAATGGGTGGAGGAGAAATCCCAGCCCGCGGACAAAGTGAGAAACGAACACTACCCTTTCTTGGGGTTCTGGGGTAGGGACAATTTGTCCCTCAGCCGGAAGCCGATGGTTGACCTTCTTGGCTAAGTATTCAGCCTCCTGGAGCTTCTTTATGTCCTTCTCCTTAATGGAGGAGGCCATCCACTTGCCTCTTGCTCCGAATCCGGACCTGATCGGAACACTTTTTTTGGGCGGAGAAGGCGAAAGATTGGGCGCTAGAGCTCGAGAGTGAATACGCAGAGGAAGGAGAAGGCATGGGTGAAAAAGGGGAACCCTTGTCCCTTTATAAAGGCAGTAAAATCATGCGCCTCCCCACTCGCCCTAAAAACTAGCTTATTCCCTAAGCGTTGTGCTGATGGCACAGTTGGGTTACCCATACCCGCATTGATGAGGATCCCGTGATAAGGGGACACGATCTCTGCTTTGACAAGACATGCCAATGAAACCACACCTTGAAATACGGAGGGGCAGGATAAAAACGGTTTGAATAAAGACTGGGCCATGGTGTGATCTCACGCTATGAGTTGACAACAGATTGGACTCGTGGGATATTATACTCTCTAGAGCGGTATGTGGAATTTGTTTTGCAGAGTCGGACACCATTGTTATGTTGAAAATCTACTTGGGGGTATGCGGAGAAGGATCCCGCCTTGCAATGCCGAAGATAATCTGCACGCTGGACTCATCGTCATTGAAGTCTGGTTCAGGGGCTACTAAGGGAGTCCTGGATTAAGGGGTCCTCAAACAGCTGGACTATATGCATGTGCCTGACTGTTGGGCTATGGAGATACAAGATAGAAGACTTCATCCTGTGTCCGCATGGGACTCTCCTTTGCATGGAAGGCAAGCTTGGCGATTCGGATATGTAGATTCCTTTCTCTGTAACCGACTCTGTGTAACCCTAGCCCCCTCCGGTGTCTATATAAAAATCGGAGGGTTTAGTCTGTAGGACAACAATCATAATCATAGGCTAGCTTCTAGGGTTAGCCATTACGATCTCGTGGTAGATCAACTCTTGTAATACTCATATCATCAAGATCAATCAAGCAGGAAGTAGGGTATTACCCCATAGAGAGGGCCCGAACCTGGGTAAACATCATGTCCCCCGCCTCCTGTTACCATTAACCTTAGACACATAGTTCGGGAGCCCTTACCCGAGATCCGCCGGTTTTTACACCGATATTGGTAGTGGTAGAATGTCCAATGGGGACAACGGGTTGAAACCATAGACGACCTCTAAGGGGGACTTGCCGGTAGTAGAGTGTCATGCTCGATTGTAGGCGTACTCGGCGATGGGTAAACACTCTTCCCACTCCTTGATGTTCTTCTTGATCAACACTCATAGGAGAGTAGACAGCATCCGGTTCGTGACCTCTGTTTGGCCGTCCGTTTGAGGATGGTATGCCGAAGAGAACAAAAGCCTAATTTCGAGCTTAGTGCATAGCGTATTCCAAAAGTAGCTAAGGAAGATGTCGCAGTCCGATACGTGTCTTGGGCACTCCAAGTAGACGCAAGATTTCCCTACAAAAAAGATTTTTAACATGTGAAGCATCGTCTATCTTGTTGCATGGGATGAAATGAGCCATCTTAGAGAAACGGTCCACAACAACAAAAACAGAATATTTGCCATTTTGAGTTCTAGGCGAACCAAGCACAAAGTCCATACTGATATCTTCCCATGGGTGATACGGAATGGGAAGTGGCATCTAGAGACCATGGGATTGAGCTTAAGACTTAGCTTGGTGACATGTAGAGCATCGATTGGTGAAGCGCGAGACCTCGCGGAACATTTTGGGCCAAAAGTAGTTCTTTGAGAGCGTAGCAAAGGTCTTGTCGCGTCCAAAGTGTCCCATAAGTCCTCCTCCATGAGATTCTTGCAGAAGTAACAAACGAAGAGAAGACTCGGGGATACATAGTTTGTTAGCTCTCATAAGATAACCATTCTTGACATAATATCATTCCCAAGATGTATGCGTCAAACATTTGGCATAAGGAATAGCAAAAGTACGGTCATGCACATACAAGTCTTTTATGTGCTCAAAACCAATGACATTCAATTCAAGTTTGGTAACAAGCATGCATTTGCGGGAAAGGGTGTCTGCCTCAACATTTTCCTTACCTTTGATGTACTTGATGACATAAGGAAATGACTCTATGAACTCACTCCACTTGGCATGTCACTTATTCAACTTAGTTTGACCCTTAAGGTACTTAAGCGTTTCATGATCCGTGTGGATGACAAATTCATGAGGGCGAAGATAATGTTCCCACTCACGCAAAACTCGCACTAAAGCATATAATTCCTTGTCATAGATGGGATAGTTAAGTTGCACTTCGAAAAGTTTCTCACTAAAGTAATCTATAGGGCGCTTCTCTTGCATTAACACACCTCCTATACCATTGCCACTAGCATCACAATGAACTTCAAAAGTTTTGTCAAAATTGGGCAAAGCAAGCAAATGAGAATGTCTAAGCAAATTCTTAAGTTCATTAAATGCGGTATCTTGGGATGGTCCCCAAACAAATGGTGCATTCTTCTTACTCAAGGCATGCAAAGGAGATGCAATGGTGCTAAATCCTTAACGAATCTATGATAGAAGCCTGCTAAGCCAAGGAAACTTCACACTTGTTGCAAGTTGGTTGGTTGTGGCCTAGTTTTAATAACATCAATTTTAGCTTCATCTACTTGCACGCCCTTAGAAGATACAACGAAACCCAAGAAAACGAGCTTGTCCGCACCAAATTTGCATTTATCCATATTATCATAAAGGCGCTCTTTTCAAAAAGTTTGCAAAACAGTTCTAAGATGGGTGACATGATCCTTGAGAGATTTGGTAAAGACAAGAATATCGTGAAAATAGACCACAACAAATACGCCAATGTAGGGGTGAAGAACAAAATGCATCACACGCATAAAGGTGTCGGGTGCTTTTGATAAACCCATTGGCATGGCCAACCATTCATACAAGCCAAACTATGTTTTAAAAGTGGTTTTCCATCCATCACCTTCTTGGATGTGTATTTGACAGTAGCCACTTTTAAGATCAATTTTTGAGAAAATTGTGGGTCCACTAAGTTTGTCTAGCATGTCATTAAGGCGAGGAATAGGATATCTATAACGAATCGTGATAGCATTGATGGGTCTACAATCGGAACACATGCGAAAACTACCGTCTTTCTTAGGCATTAGTATGACCGGTACGGCACAAGGACTTAATCTTTCACGCACATGCCCATTGTTAATGAGTTGTTGTACTTGCCTTTGTATTTCCTTTGTTTCTTCGGGGTTGACATGGTAGGGTGCCTTGTTAGGAAGAGGGGCTCCGGGTATGAGGTCGATGCGGTGTCGATGCCTCGTTGTGGAGGTAGTCCTGGAGGTTGCTCATCGGGGAAAACGTCCTTGAATTCCTACAAGATATTAGACAACACTAGAGGTAGAGGGTGAGAGGACTTAGTCTTTGTTGCCTCGTCCTTGCACAATTGGACATAGTGCATAATACTTGATGGGTTCTCACACACTTATCTCATCTCACTTTTGGTAGCGAATAACACTAAGTTTTTCTTGTCGCTCATCATGGAGGCACTCATTTTGGGCTTGTGGCTCTCACTCCCTTTTGGGTGGCTCACTCTCTCACCATTCTCTCCATGATGGGTGGTTTCTTGCTTGTCGGCGATCACTTGACTTGGTGACATAGGTCATAGCACATACTCCTTTCCCTTCATCTTGAACTTATAGTGATTGGTACACCCGTTGTGGATGACGTCGCGGTCGAATTGCCAAGGTCTTCAAAGTAGAAGATGGCAAATGGACATAGGAACCACATCACACTCCAAAGTGTTTTCATATGCTCCTATCTTGAAGGAAACTTGCATGGTTTGTTCTACTGGGATAGTGCCGAAGTCGCTAAGCCATTGGACCTTGTAGGGGCGAGGGTGCTTCATCTTGACCAATTATAACTTGGAACATAGCTATTCACTTGCCAAGTTGTGGCAACTTCCTCCGTCGATGATGACCTTCACGGAATGATCGTTGATGCCCACTTTGGTGTGGAAGATGTGGCAACGTTGGTCTTCCTTTGTTGGTGTTGAAGTGTCAAGACCTTGGAGACAATCAGAGCGGGGCTCGAATCATTGTCACAAAAGACTTGGTCATCTTCATCTTCATTCACTTGCTGGTGCATATCCACATGCTCAAGGGCTTCCATTTCCTCTTCACTCATGGAGTCGTAGGCGCCGTCGTCATTGAGGATCATGGTATGCTTATTGGCCTCGGCTGCCGCATGTGAAGCATTTGAGGGAGGTCGTCTTGATGGTCTCATCGGTTGGTGTAGATGATGAAGAAGTGTTGGTGCAATGATAGTCCCCTTATGTTTTGGAGTTGACACAAACAGTATGAGACTTATGTGTTTGCTAGTGCACACAGAGTAACAGGTCCCTGAAGTATCGAGGAGTTTGATGCAAACGACGAAGATAATATCTCTACGTGGCAGCGAAGATTATCACCAAAGATGAAGCTAACAAGAGTGACCCCAAAAAATTGTTGGAGTTTAAGCAAGTGGTTCGGTGCATGTTCGAAGAATATGACTGCGCTCGAGGAAGAATGAAGACAAGATGAAGACGTAGCATTTGTTTTGTTGTTCTTTTTTTTCATGGAATCATAGGTCCAACGTACTATTAAGAGAGGTGTAGCGTTCGAAGCTTTGATTCTCTGATGCTAAACCCAAAACCTATGAAAGCTGTGAGAGAAATCTCTTTGTGCTTCGAGCAAATACTTGCCAGCAAGAGACTATGATCTTCTTCGATGTGAGAGATTTGACCCGGACCGAGGAGTTAGCATTACTTGTTCCTCAAGTAATGTTACCGTTGCTCCAAAATCTGATCGTTGTGAACGTGTCGGTTGGCCATTTGCTAGACCGCGCGTCCAAAATGGTCATTCCCACCAGGGAAGGCTGCGACTATAAATAGCCACCCCGCGCCGGCTTTGTCCGGCGGTTGCTCCGTTTTATTCTGAGAAGATTGTTGAGCAACACACTCGCCGAGCGATTTGAGATTAAAATCCACCGAGAGAAAAACCCTAGAGCCGAAATATTAGATAGTGGTTCAACATCACTGGAATCTAACTTTTAGTATGCTCCGCCTATTACTCTTGAGAGCTACAAACTCTCTAGATAGTTAGGTGTTAATTTCTCCAGAGACCAAGAGTGATTGTGGTTCTTGAAGAAGAAGTCTGTAAAGGTTCGGAGATCGCCTTCAAGTATCTACCACGAGTGATCTGCATCGGTTGACGAATCAATTGTTGAGGACAATAGGGTAAAGAGAGTTTATCTTTTGTGTTAAGTCACAACCCTCCAACCAAATGTAGTTCTTGTGCAGAAGGATGAATTGGTCGAAGAAATACCTTGTCACCATCGAGCATCATTGGTTATATCTGTTACTCTTGTTTACCTTCGATGTGTTTCCATTCGTATGATGTACTTCGATGCATGTCTTAGTTTTTGTTCGCTACTCTGTTCTAGTTCAGTGTAGTTTGTCTTTCATTCATTCCGCTGCTAGGGGTTCTCAGAGATTTAAGTTTTTCGAAGAAAATTTAAAACTCCCATTCACCACCCTCTGGTAGACATACTTCGTTCCTACAATTGGTATCACAGTAAGGTACTCCTTGACTCTGCTCATTTTACTCTAATGACTTTGGAGTTTAAGTATGTCTTCAGTGAACTACAAGTTGCATCTCAAGATTCCCATATTCAATGGGACGTACTATCCCTAATGGAAGGAGAAGATGAAGATTTGTCTCCATGCTATAGATGATTATATGTGGAATGTGGTGCAATTTGGGCTCACAGTCGATGTACCTCAAGCCCCTCCTGACGAAGAAAAGAAGCTCATTCAACTAGATGCTCAAGCGAAATATGAAATTGGTGGCCATCTCTCTCAGGCACAATTTCTTAGATATCACCAATGTGAAACTACGAAGGATCTGTGGGACATCCTCGAAAAGATCAATGAAGGAGTTTCAACTCAGAAAGGAGCTCGAATTGATAATCTTCGAGCGAAGTTCAATCGCTTCAAGCGCATTGGAAATGAAAGTTGTTAGCAAACCTTCGACCGCCTCGGTGACATAGCAAATGAACTTCAAGGACTCGGTGCCAAAGACATCACTGACCATGAAGTTGTGAAGAAACTGCTTCGATCACTTGACACTTCATTTGACACGCTCGTTCTGATGATTCACGAGTGTCCTGACCTTAAAGACCTCAATTCTGTTGATGTCATGGAAAGATTGAACACTCACGAGGAACAAGAAGAAGAGAAGAGATATCTGTATGGCTCAACTCAATGCAAAAATCATGCTCTCAAGGATGTGGTTGATTCCTCCTCAGATGGAATGTCGAAGAAGATTCAGATGATCCAGAAAGACTCAGCAAGGATCTCGCACTGATCACAAAAGGTTCCAATGCTTACACAAGAAGATCCAGTTTCAGAAAAGAAGTTCAAGCAACTCCGGGGGTTCAAAATCTTCAAAACCCGCTAGAGAATACAACTTCTTCAAGTGCAAAAAGCATGGACACTTCACTTCAGACTGCCCTCTCTGGGAAGCTAAAATCCTTGATAGTGTGAGATATGATTCAGGTAACTATCGAGGCAAAAGCAATAGCAAGAACTACGACTCCAATTATGATAAGATAACGAAGAAATTCTTCAAGAAGAAGGACAAGTCCACATCAAAATCTTCATCAAGATCATCGTCAAGAAATCCTTCCAATTCCTCCTCCAGCCGCAAGAATACCTCTCGCAAGGCCAAGGTGTACATCGGCAAGGAGGTGGATTCTGAAGAAGAAGAATCATCTGTCTCCAAAGAAGAAAATGAGTCTGATGAGGACTCCGACTCAGGCATGGCTGGTATAGCATGCACCTCTTCTCCTGCAACGAATTTCTTTGGGAACCTGTCAAGCGGCGATGAAACTCCTGCATACTGCTTCATGGCCAAGGCTTCAAAAGAAAAGGTATCCTCCAAACATCACAAGGTTCACTCAAGTGACCAATATTCTTCTGATGAGGATGACCATGCTAAGCTGATCAAAATTGCGAATATACAACAAAAATCTCTTGAGAAAATTTAGAAAACCCTCAGGAAATCTGAAGGGTTGTTGGTTGAGGGGATAGAGAAAAAGCAGTCGTTGACCGAAGAGTATTCTACTCTCAAGTCACGAATGGATGAACACTCCACTCATCATGATTTTCTCTCAGCAGACCACAAAAGATTGACCTACGATTACCTAAAAAGGACATATGAACTCGAGGTGCTGAGAGAGGTTCATGAAAATTTGATGAGAGAAAATTCTCTTTTCACCCAGCAACTTAAAGAGACACCCGAAGTGTTTGAGCCACCATGTTTGAAATGCCTTGAACGAACCAATGCTGAATCAAATGCTGAATCCTCTGTGAATGCTAATCCCTCGGTTGAGGAAAATAGTTATGTTTCTGATGAAAATGCTAGGTTGAAGGATCTTCTTCAGACTAGAATGTTCAAATCTCTCAAAGGGCATCAAACCCTGTGTAATGTTTTGAAGAAATCCAGCCTCCACAAAAATCCCAGGAAAGAAGGTATTAGTTTCGAAAGGAAACTAAATGAAGATGGTACCTACTAGGAACCTCATCAATACCCTCAAACTGTGTGGGTTCCAACAAAGAGAAAAATGCTCGATTTAACATTACTTTCAGGATACAACTCTCCTATTCCTGAATATCCTGATGATGATTCCCTAGACAACTATAAGCTGTTCAAGAATCAACATGGTGAGACTGTTGCTCACTATGTTGGACCAAACAGCAGAAATGCCCCCCCAAAGAAAGCTATTTGGGTGCCAAAGAAAACTGTTGATGATTTGCCTGGTTCTGCTCGACTGACCATAAAGGCACAAAGAATTCGATAGAATGAGTATATGCATACTGCGTACAATCATTATGCTCATGCGTCTGGAAATAATTTCAACGCTTACTCTTTCAATTATGCTTGCTCCTCTTAGAACAACAACTATGCTTATCGAAAGAAATCATATCCTACTCGTTCATTTGTTTTTAAGCCACCTGCAAAGATATGGGTGGTTAAGAAACCCTAATTCTTCTGTAGGACTATGTCTCCGGGTGCACTAAATGAATTATGGACAGTGGATGCACTAGTCATATGACCGGAGGCAAGTCAATGTTTGTCGACCCCAACTTAACTGCTTCTCCTTTGAAGTATATCAGTTTTGGCGACAACAACAAGGGAAAGGTAATTGAGTTAGGTAAAGTTGCTATATCCAAGGACAAATCTATTGATGATGTGCTACTTGTTCAATCCCTTGGATTCAATCTTATGTCAGTTGGCAAGCTATGTGATTTAGGCATGCTAGTTTTATTCTCGATTTCCAAATGCATTATGAAAAAGGGTTTTCCCCCACTTTAGATTATAAAGAAACATCCAACTGATACAACCAGCTTGCTCGTGCCGCAGCACAAACAAGCCCAAAAGATAAAAGGAGAGAAAGAAAAAAAAGAAATAAATGCCGACACCGGCAGCTCAACTAAGCAAAGATGGCCGATACCCTCTGCACCCTCTGGAGAAGTACCACCGCCCGCCAAGCACTCCTAATCCTCGCGTACCAAGCAACATCTTCATGAAGAAATGTGATGACGACGACGCTGATGCCTAGAAAAGTCCTAGGATTTCCCCCGGTACACGGATGGCAGTGGGGAAGGGGTATCACCGACGCCCCTCAGGAGGTCCGACATTGCCCACGGGCGCAGCCGCGCCGGTGGCGAATGAGCCGCCAGAGATTTCTCCCACCCTGAAACCACGACTGCCACCCCCAACAAACGGAAGCACACCGCCTAACATGCCGCCCACCAGCCTATGCCACCACAGATACCGCACCATCTTCACCTTCTCACTGAGGCCACCAACACAAGACCTAGAGGTAGTGCGAGAAGACACCGGGCTCGGTGGCAACCGCAACGCCGCCGATAGGAGGGAACAACATCCACCACCGCGCGGATCCGACTGGACAGAGAGACATGGACTTGCCAAGCCACCATCGGCCTGGCCGGACTCCAACGGGTCCGGACAGTCCTGTAGTCACGCTGCAGCACGTCGGCCACCGAAGCCATCACCATCGCATCCATGACCACCTTGCCTCACCACCAGGGGGCTATGCCATCGCGCCACAGACCACAGGCCCGCCCCAGCCCAGATGGGGCTAGAAAGGGCCCAGATCTGGGCCAAGCGGGCGCTGCCAGCCAACCGCTCAGCACGCCGCCCGCAGCGAACGGCCACGCCGCTGCGTCGAGAGCACCCGAAGCCCGCAGAACTCTGCCGACGGGCCCCACCACCGCGAGCCGAACAACATGGCCGCTGGCAAGAGGGAGCCCCGACTCCCCTCTAGGTGCACGGGGAAGGAACTTCCGCTGCCACCGGCACCACCTGGGCACGCCGAAGGCCGCTGCTGGCAGCGGCGAAGGGAGATGGAGGAGGAGGGGGTCGAGACAAGGAGGAGGGCAGGGGGCACTCCGCTGCCTCGGGGGCGACGGGAGCGCTAGGGGAGGGGAAGGAGGAGGGAAGAGAGGAACGAGGCCAGGGGGCGCGCGCGCCGGTGGCCGGCACCGACGGGAGGGGGCAAGGGTGGCTGGCGGTGGCAAGGAGAGCAGGGGAGGAACCATAGGTCGCAGGAGCTCGGGTCGCGGGTTCCAAATGCATTGTCTTCATGGCCTCTGGCAATTCCTTCGTCTTTGAGGGGATTAGAAAGGGTGATCTTTATATTGTGGTTTTCTCTAAGGGTCCCTCAGTCCAAACTTGTTTGCTTGCAAAAGAAACCAAAGGTTGGCTGTGGCTCAGAAGACTTGGTCATGTAGGTATCAGCAATTTGCAGACCCTAGTGAAGAAAAATCATCTCCATGGCATTCCTGATGTAAAATTTGACAAGAATTGTGAGGCTTGTAAATTGGCTAAGAGGCATCATTCATCCAAGACAGTTATGACTACAACAAGACCACTAGAAATTCTTCATATGGATTTATTCGGTCCTCAAAATTATGCAAGCTTCGGTGGCAGTCATTATGGTCTGGTTATTGGTGATGATTTCTCTCAATACACTTGGGTATTCTTTCTCTAAGACAAGACTTTTACTCAAGATATCTTCAAAAGCTTCGCTAAGAAGGCCCAGAATGAATATGATGTGCATATTAAGCATGTCAGAAGTGAAAATGGAACCAAGTTCAAAAATACTCACATTGTTGAACTCCTTGATGAACATGGTATTACTCATGAGTTCTCTGCTGCATACATTCCCCAACAGAATGGAGTTGTCAATTGAAAGAACATAATTCTCATTGAAATAGCGAGAACTATGCTCAGTGAGTACAAAACCCCCATTCGCTTCTGGGCTGATGTTATTAATATTGCCTGTCATGTTATCAATCGTGTTTATCTTCACAAGTTCCTTAAGAAAACTTCATATGATCTTATCACTGGCAAGAAACCAAATGTTTCTTATCTACGTGTTTTTCATGCACCTTGTTACATTCTTGATATGAATCATTCTTCCAAGTTTGCACCCAAGGCACATGAAGGTTTTGTTCTTGGTTATGGCTCAAACTCGCATACGTATCGTCTCTATAAATCTCACCACATGAAAGTTATGGAAATGGTAAATATGCGGTTTGATGAATCTAACAACTCTCAAAAGGAGCACCTGCCAAATGTGATAGATGAACCGCTGATACCGGATGCTATGCGGCAAATGGCCATTGGGAGCGTCAAGCCTGTCGAAGGAAATGTACCTGAGTCCTCTGATGATGATGCTCCTATGACTCGAAGCATAACTCATCAAGCCACTACTGAAGCAAATGCTCCTCAAAATGGAAATGAAAATAAAAATCCAAATGCCGATCAAAATGGCAATCCTGAAGGGAATGATGACAAAAATGCTGATGCTGATGATAATGACCATCACGAAGAAAATTCTCATCCTCGTGTGGCAAATTGAGTTGATCCTTCACTAATTCTCAATGAAATTGAGAATCTAGGTTATCGACCCACAACTCGTTCACGCACTCGCTTGGCTAACTACTGTGGTAGTTTGTCCTTTGTTTCATTGGCAGAGCCTATCAAATATGAAGAAGCCATGAATGACCCAGATTGGACGAATGACATGCAAGGGAGTTGGCGCAATTCGAATTAAATGATGTGTGGGAACTAGTTGACAGACTGAATCCCAAGAAGCACAATATCATCGGCACCAACTGGATTTTACGCAATAAGAAAGATGAAAATGGTATTGTGGTGAGAAACAAAGCATGACTTGTTGATCAAGGGTACAAACATGTAGAAGGTATTGATTTCAGTGAAACATATGCTCCTGTTGCACGCCTTGAGGCAATTCACATTCTTCTCACTTACGCAAGTTACAATGATATCCTGCTTTACCAAATGGATGTGAAAAGTGCTTTCCTCAATGGTAAAATTGATGAGGAAGTTTATGTTAGACATCCACCTGGCTTTGAACACCCTGGGTTTCCTAACAAAGTTTTTAGATTGAAGAAAGCTTTATATGGGCTAAAGCAAGCCCCTCGAGCATGGTATGGCACCCTGAAGAAGTTTTTGCTCGACAAAGGGTTCAAGCCAGGATCCACAGATCCCACACTTTTCACTCGTGTTGTTGACAATGATTTATTCGTTTGTCAAATCTATGTGGATGATATTATCTTCGACTGTACTAACAATGCTTGCAGCTTAGATTTCGAGAAAATGATGTCCGATAAATATCAAATGTCCATGATGGGTGAACTCAAATTCTTTCTCGGACTGCAAACTCAAATTCTTTCTCGGACTGCAAATTCGTCAACAAGTAAATGACATTTTCATTTATTAGGAGAAATATCTGAAAGAGTGCCTGAAGAAGTTCAAAATGCAAGATTCCAAAATGAAGGGCTATTAGACTCCAATGCCCACGAATGGTAAGCTAGATCTAGATGTGTATGGTAAGGATTACACTCAGAAAGCCTATCGTTCAATGATTGGATCTCTTTTTTACTTATGTGCATCCATACTTAACATTATGTTGAGTGTTTGCATGTGTGCCCCCTGTCAAGCTGCACCAAAAGAATCACATCACCAAGCGGTCAAGCGCATTCTGAGATATTTGGCTCACACCCCACCTTAGGTTTATAGTGCCCTAAGGGAGCACATTTTGATATTATTGGTTATTCAGACTCAGATTGGGCCAGTGACTTGGTTGATAGGAAATCTACCTCAGGAACATGTCATTTCCTTGGTAGATCTTTGGTCTATTGGTCTTCAAGGAAGCAACATTGTGTATCTCTTTCCATGGCTGAGGCCGAATATATTGCCGCTCGCGCATGTTGCACTCAGTTACTGTGGATGAAGCAAACATTGAAGGCTTATGGCATCAAGGTCAAGCATATCCCTCTGTATTGTGATAATGAGAGTGCCATCAAAATTGCACACAATCATGTGCAGCATTCTCGCATGAAGCATATTGCAATCAGACATCATTTTATTTGCGATCATGTTGCTCGAGAGGATATTGTCATTAATCATGTCAAGACCGAAGACAATCTCGCTGATATTTTCAACAAGCATCTCGATGAGAAAAGATTCTGTGCGTTATGGTGTGAGCTAAATATCCTGGACTTCGCAAACATGTAGTAAGCTGGACTGGGCACCCGTGCTAACACTTCCACATCTTTGAAGGAATGGGTGCATAACACCCGACGAGCTTGAAACTTTCGACCAAGTGAAATTTCCTTTCTGATAGTGAATACATTAACGAAGAACTAGACTAACCAGGTGCCACGATAATTGTGTGATGCTCGGGGTCATACAGTTCTTATACGGTGGGTTACTCCACCACAACTCTTTTTACTTTGGATTTCTTTCTGATCGATAGATTTGGTTTCTGTCTGAATGCATTTCTCTCGTAGCTATTTGCTAGTGTGCTTGCGTTTCTGCCCGAGTGAAATGCCTAGGACCATGTTTTCCCACTGATCTATCTCTTCCAGTCTATGCTGATCTATTCCAAATGCTCAACTTTATCTGGAATGAAACTTATCTGGTGACCTTGACCATGATTAAGATTTGGTCCGAACATTAATCTGTTTTGGCGAAAGCTGTCCAAAATTTGGGTTTTCTCGCCCTGGCCAGGACCACGATCTTTGGCGGTTGCCATGTGCATCATACCAACTGCCAGTCCATCATATCCATTGAATCGCAATCATCTCTGTCTAGAGACCGTCCGATCATAAACCTTAGCGTGCGGTTATTTCCATTCGCTTATATAAACCGCGCCTCTCCCTGCTTCCACTTTACTCTCTTTGTCCTCGCTCTCTCTCCAACAAAACCCTCGCCGTAGTGCTCCACCTTGAGCTCGACGCCGATGACCCCTTCGCCGCTTAACTGCCAGAAAGAGGTCACCGGAGTCATTCAACGCCGTCGTGGAACTTCTTCTTCCCCCGCTGCCTTAGTTGCTACGTCTCACTGAGCTAGGGTACGTGTTTTTCGAACTCGGACCTCCATCCTTCATGCTTCGAGTTCATCCAAGGTTATTTCTCTCTGATTTTAACGCATATCTTAGATCTAGATTTTTATCCTTCTAGTCCGAATGTGGTTTGTAGTTATTCCTCGCATCTGAATCTATCAGATCTAGGGTTTGTGTTATGCTTCACTCGAATGATATGCATAGCTCACTGTCTAGTATTATTCTTTAGACCTACTAGCTCGATCTATATGTTTCATTCATTCAAAACATTTCTCAAAGTCTGTGTCTAGTTTTTCCTCAGAATATCTTTTGTTCGAGAAAAACTTTCACTGTGAGCATTTGTGATCCTGTCCCCATTTCCCTCGTACCTATTCTATTTCACAGGTGAATGCAGTGTGTTGAGGGTTCTGCTAAGCCGCATAGTATGACTGATGACGAAGATGCATTATGGGAACTGTTGGCGAATCCAAAGCACCAAATGCAAAGGGCGCAACGGTAGGCCCATCTACCAGCAAAGGAAAAAGGTCTGGACCAAATGCAAATGAGCAAGATGTAGATGCTTCAAAGAAAAGGAAAGGTGGCAGGGAACCTCTCACAACTTTAGCATAGTATATCTCGCATGATGATTACAAACAGTTCCAGGAGTAGATTCAACTCAGAGAAAAAGGCATGTGCAATAGATTCGGTGTCACTGGGTACAGAAGCGGTTCCACTACAAGATGGTTCATGCTTGCTATGCCAAGAAATTTGCCTTCCATCTCCCATGTGCTCACTCGTACAACGAGGTGCTATACAAATGGTGTTTAACCCCTTTCCGCAATGGCATTTGGAACCGTCGCCAAGTGAGTGACTGTAATAGGGGTGTCCTTCCCACACAACCAAGAAACCTTCGGGGATATGGAGCCATGATCTAGAGGCCTTGCAAAATGTAATCGTGTGTGATGCAACACACACTAAATTCTTTCGCATGTGTGGGATCGATGAGTAAATGTTTCTAATAACACAGTGAAACCAATCGGTGTGTCGCAATGAACTGTTTGGGAAACAACATGTAAGGCACACGGTGTCGATGTCAAAACCGGTGGATCTCAGGTAGGGAGTCCCGAACTGTGCGTCTAAGGCTAATGGTAACAGGAGCCTGGGCACACGATGTTTACCCAGGTTTGAGCCCTCTCGATGGAGGTAATACCCTACTTCCTGCTTGATTGATCTTGATGATATGAGTATTACAAGAGTTGATCTACCACGAGATCGGAGAGGCTAAACCCTAGAAGCTAGCCTACGGTATGATTGTTGTTGTGTCCTATGGACTAAACCCTCTGATGTATATCGACACCGGAGGGGGCTAGGGTTACACAGAGTCGGTTTACAGAGAAGGAGATCAACATCCGAGTCACCAAGCTTGCCTTCCACACGAAGGAGAGTCCCATCCGGACACGGGACAAAGTCTTCAATATTTTATCTTCAGAGTCCAACAGTCCGGCCAAAGTATATAGTCCGTCTGTCCGGATACCCCCTTATCCAGGACTCCCTCAGTAGCCCCCGAACCAGGCTTCAATGACGATGAGTCCAGCGCGCAGATTGTCTTCGACATTGCAAGGCGGGTTCTTCTCCAAATCCAAAGTACCGGTCATAGAGGACAGTGTCCGGCTTCTCATTTAATGTTGTACTCCTCAAACTCTGTGCTTCAGTAATGGCCATCACCATGTGTTGAGCAAAAACGAGGAGCCGAGGCATTTTTGCACTCGCCACCCTGACCCTGTAAACAAACCGTCTATTTGAAGAGATGGGAATCCTCAGATCCAACCCACACCACCTTCTCCCAAGCAAGCATTCCATCGAGCGCTTCCGGAAAAGACCATCCCAACATGGCCAGTCGCTGCAGCTCCTCCTATCGCTTCCCCAGCTCAATGCCAGGGGATTGGGAAAAGTGTTCCGTCCCTCACAGCCGCCTAGTAGAGTTGTAGACCCAAGGGTTCCTTCCACCTGCATACATGGTCCCCGTCCGATCCGGGCTAGCCACCTATAATGGCGGGGAGCAAGCAGAGAGATTCCCCAACCCATCTTGGGGGGAGCGGGTGTGCCTTCTCCCATATCTTCTAAGAGGAGTCGGGTTTCCAATCCACCCATTCCTCTGTGGGCTCCTGGAGTTCTACGGTGTCCAGCTGCACAATCTTACCCCCGCCTCCATACTTCACATCGCGGGTTATGTTGCCCTCTACGAGCTATTCCTGGGCTGCGAAGCTCATTTCGAGCTATGGAAGAGGTTATTCTGCCTCGTCCCCCGCAACCACGAGGGATCTATATATCAAGTGGGCGGAGCCGAAATATGGCGCATCGCCCAATCTGGATACCTGTCCGGTACTCCAAAGAAAGCGTCCGAAGACTGGCCTTCGCTGTGGTTTTATGTTGATGATGTTCCCCTACCGGACCCAGTCCGGACATGCCTCCCTGAGCTTACCAATACTTCGTTGAAGAAACGCCAAAGCTGGTGCTTGTCGGTGTCAAAACCAGCGGATCTCAGGTAGGGGGTCCCGATCTGTGCGTCTTAGGCTGATGGTAACAGGAAGCGAGGGACATAATGTTTACCCAGGTTCGGGCCCTCTCGATGGAGGTAAAACCCTACTTCCTACTTGATTAATATTGAAGATATGGGTAGTACAAGAGTAGATCTACCACGAGATCGTAGAGGCTAAACCCTAAGAGCTAGCCTATGATGGTATGATTGTAATTGTGATCGGCCTTCTAAGGACCATGCTCTCCATTTATATAGACACCAGAGAGCTAGGGTTTACATGGAGTCGGTTACAAGGAAGGAAACATAATATCCGGATCGTCAAGCTTGTCTTCCACACAAAGGAGAGTCCCATCCGGACACGAGCCGAAGTCTTGAGTCTTGTATCTTGATGCTTCTATAGTCCGGACGATGAATATGGTCCGGCTGTCCGGATACCCCCTTATCCAGGACTCCGTCAGTAGCCCCTGAACCAGGCTTCAATGACGATGAGTCCGACGCGTAGTCTTGTCTTCGGCATTGCAAGGCGGGTTCCTCCTTCCGAATACTCCAAGGTTCCCATCATGGCGAACAGCGTCCGGCATCTTCATCAATGTAGTACTCCTCGGCTTCAGTGTATCAATAATGACCGTTTCCACGTGCCGAGCGAATGTGAGGAGTCGAGGCATTTTTGCATTTGCCACCCTCGGTCCTTCGGGCTAGCCGTCTATTTGAAGAGACGGGGATTCCTAGATCCAAACCTCACTCTCCCTCCTCGTGCAAGCATCCAACAGAGCGCCCAGAAAAAACCATTCCAGCATGGCCGGTCGTCGCAGCTCTTCTGCTCGCTCCCCTTGCCCCAAGCCGGGAGACTGGGGAGAGTGTTCAGTTTCTCATAGCCGTTTGATAAAGTTACAAACCCAAGGGCTCCACCAGCCGACATTCATGGTCCTTGTTCGAGCCGGAGTGGCCACCTATAACGGCGGAGAACAAGCGGAGAGATCCCCCATTCTGTCTCCAGAGGAGCAAATATGCTTAATTCCGCATCTGTTAAGGGGCGTCGGGTTCCCTATTCATCCATTCCTTCGTGTGCTTCTGGAGTTCTATGGCCTCCAGCTGCACAATTTTACCCCACCCTCCATACTGCATATAGCAGGGTACGTCGCCCTTTGTGAGCTATTTCTAGGCTGTGAGGCTCATTTCGGATTGTGGAAGAAGCTGTTCTGCCTTGTCCCCCGCAACTAGGGAGAATCCCTATGTCAAGTGGGCGGGGCCGAAGTATGGCGTATTGCTGAGACTGGATACCTGTCCGGTACTCCCAAGAAGGCACCAGATAACTGGGCTTCAGAGTGGTTTTATATTTACGACGCTCCCCTTCCGGATCCAGTCCGGACAGGACTCCCCAAGTTCAGTAACTCCCCGCCGAGGGAACGTCTAAGATGGCTCCCCCGAGGCCCCCAAGAAGAGGATTCCAGGGAAGTACATTTCCTGATGAGCAGGATAAAGTTACTGGCCAAATCCGGACCGACGATAGTCGAGGTGATGGCAATATGCATAATGCGGGGAGTGCAACCGCTTCAATATCGGAGCAATCCCATGTGGCACTACAACGGGACAGACGATGCCACCCGCTGCAGCCTTAAGGGTCTGGACTCCCCCACTGCCCTGGCAAGGATACTGTCCGACCTGTGCAAAGGAGAAGAGGAAGAATTCCTCCATATCAAACCGCAGGACGGATTCTCCATGTACAATTCCCCAAACTGGGTAAGTCGTCATTTATTTTATCGCTTCACTTATTGTGCCGTTCTTTGCTAAAGTTACCTACGTCGATATTTCCAAGCAGGAACTAAGGAGGGATGCGGAAGGAATCACCAGCCCTTCTCCGCAGCCAGAGGACCCCGAAAGGGCCCTGGATCCAGGACTCGAAGAAGACCCAGATGCGGCCGTGGAGCTTGTCGACGGGATATTTTATCGGGCGAGCCGTGACGGCGCCCCAGTGGCTATCACCGTCGATTATCCCTGATTGTTACCTTCGTCGCGTGTAAGCCAAGCTGAAAACTTGATCCTCTAAAGAGAATTCTTTCCTGATGTCACACCTTATCCCTGATATGTCGTGCTTTTGCAGAAGCGACGTTCGGAGCACAGGGCCGAGCCCCTAGGGACCCGTCAGCCACAGCCGTCCGGATTGGGTAGGCTCAAGAGGAAGGCGATTAGAACCAACATGCCTCTACAGAGGTAAGAAAACAACCTGTCATGTAATTTTGTTGTCGTTTGAAGTATAACAATGCCCTTTGTACATCTTGGCAGGAAGAGGAGTATCCGGACTGTATCCGGAGATCCTGCTAACCACGCCTCCACCAGTCGGGCTCCAAGACCAACTTCGAGAGAGGAGGCGGACGTAGGGCCGACACCGCATAGTCCTCCGACAGAGGATGCAGACATGCTCTCCGCCACCAATTCAGAGGTAGATTGCGCCATGGATCATCGGCGTCGACGGGTCGTGCTTCGCAACAACATCTTTTCTGAAGAGGCATTTAATGCCTTCAATTCTGGAGACACATACATCCGAGCTGCTCAAAGCGGACTCGCTCGGGCGACAGTCCAGTATACCAAAGATATACGGGCAAGAAAGCTTGATGAGCATATATATAGCAGTAGCCCCTGAGACTTGAAACGGTTGAAACAACAGTTTTAAGTATCAGATCATGCGCAGGTTCTTGTAGATAAGAATGAGCAATTGTCTCGGGAGCTAGAGGAGTGCAAGACTCAACTGAGGGCCACATTTGCCAAGCTAGAGGAATCCCAGAAGGCCTCATGTGGTAATATTTATATGAACTATATGAAAATGTACCAGTTGGCAACTGGCTAGTATGACAAATTTAACAGAAAGTTCTGTAGACAACCCCGGAGTAAATCCGGAGGGCGGTGGGGATGACGAGTCGCATCTCCAGAGGAAACTAAAGGCCGGTGAGCGCATTCTGACGCAAGTGAAGCATGATAAGAATATGCTCCAAGATGCCAATGTTCGGCTGGACGTGGAACTGAAAGACGTCCACGCACAGCTGGCGGACTCCGTGAAGGAGAACAAAAGGCTTCGCCACGGCATTTATCGTAAGTGCCTAAACAAACTATAGTATAGTTCAGTGAGGAAGCATATTGAAAAAGTTATGTTTGCAGGAATCCTGACGGGTCGCCCTGAGGAGGAGATGCCCGCTTCTGCAGGTGATTTACTGTAGGACCTCTCACAACTGCACGAGCGAGCTCGGTAGGTGATGCAGGGCATTGCGCGGTCTGTGTGGCCATCAAGCTCCCTGCCAAATGGCATGGGGGGGGGGGCTTGTGGACATGCTTCAGGGAGCACAACAGTGCTTCCGTTTGTGCAAGATATCAGCCTGCCGGCAAGGTGCAAGAGAACCATGGGCGATGGTGAAGACGCGCTACACCAAGCTGGACTCGAACCATATGGCCGAAGTTGGACCGGCCGGGCCAGATGGGCAAGAAATTCCCGTGAGTCTGGTATATGACCAGGTGGCATTAGCCGCAAAGTATTCTCAATAGGATTGTAAGTTAGATAGCCTGTTGGATGGTATAGAGGATGAATATAATCAGTCCAAATGACTGTGTAATTCGATGGACATAAGTAGCCCCTAGCCGTATTAAAATCATTTGTCGTGGCGGACCTTTTTGCTTCAGCCCCCGGATCCTAAAGTTCGGGGTGTGTCTGAATACCCGCTCGGTTATATAAAACCAGAGTATGCGTGGAGACCAGGCATAGGGGTCATAAGTGCTTGAACAGACAAGTACACAACTAGTTATGTTATATTGCATGGTTAGCAAGAAACATCTTCCAGGGAGAATAGTTCTGTTAAGGGTTCCTTTCCCTGGGTAAGCATGTGTCAAGGCACATGTCCGGACTGCGAACCAAAGTGCAGGATACAAAACTTCTGGGGATTAATGTTATAATAAACGAAGACATCTTTTGTTCACCGACCGAATATTCTATTAAGGAAACTAGCTTTCGGCTTCACCCAGTCTGAGGTACACATCCGGCTCAACCGGTAGTAACAATCGCAGAGGTGCTCCCCTTATGCCCTAGCCGAATTAACGGGAATGTAGGGCATAAACACAGGAGCCAGGCAACCCAGTTTGGCCATGTCTTAAGTCGTATCCATGCATATAATGGTGAAGAAAAGGCACACATGGAAAAAGAAACGCATGTGTGACGGGCAAAGAGCCCTGAAAGTAATTTATATTAAGCTTCCGTATGGGAAGCCCCCATGTAAAGTTTACTGACATAGCATGGTCAGAGTAATCCGGGAATCCGTACTGTATTAAATACTTGGTGTGAGGAGAAAAGAGCGAGAAAGGAAAGGGGAGGGAGCATAATTGAAAAAGGAGGGTTAAGGAGACGAACACTGAGTTCGGCGCTAGGCGTAGAATCTCAGGAGTCTGGCCGCGTTCCATGGGTTCGGGTCGAGTCTATTGTCAGACGCATTGCATAAGCGGTACTCTCCTCCGGTGAGGACTTTGTCGATGATGAAGGGGCCTTCCCATTTGGGTTTGAGCTTGTCCTTCTTCTTCTCCGGTAAGCGTAGAACGAGTTCGCCAACATTATAAGTTTTGGCCCACACTTCTCTGCTTTGGTATTGTCGAGCCTGTTGCTGATAGAATGCGGAACGGGCCTTAGCAACATCGCGCTCCTCCTCTAGGGCATCCAAATTATCCTGCCGATCTAACTCGGCTTCCTTCTCTTTGTACATGCGTACGCGTGGCGAATCATGTATTATGTCGCATGGTAGTACTGCTTCCGCGCCGTACACCATAAAAAATGGTGTATATCCAGTGGTGCGATTCGGCGTGGTCCGCAGCCCCCAGAGTATGGAGTCGAGCTCCTCGACCCAATGAGTATCCGACTCTGTCAAGGATCTTACTAGTTTGGGTTTGATGCCACTCATGATGAGACCATTTGCCCTTTCGACCTGACCATTTGTTTGAGGGTGGTAGATGGAAGCATAGTCGAGCTTAATGCCCATTTTGCTGCACCAAGCTTTCACTTCATCGGCTGTAAAATTTGAGCCATTATCGGTGATGATGTTGTGGGGGACACCGTATCGGTGTATGACCCCGGATATAAAGTTTATGACTGGTCTGAATTCGGCCGTTTTCACTGGTTTGGCTTCTATCCATTTGGTGAACTTGTCAACCATGACCAATAAGTATTTTTTCTTATGGCTTCCCCCTTTAAGGGGTCCGACCATATCCAGCCCCCAGACCGCGAAGGGCCAAGTTATAGGGATTCTTTGGAGAGCGGTAGGGAGCACATGACTCTGATTGGCGAAGAGCTGACAACGGACGCAGTGTTTGTCCTGTGCGTCTGCTCGGGCCGTCGGCCAATAGAAACCTGTACGAAAGGTGAGGGAGTTCTGGACTAGGGGGTGTCTGGACAGCCGAACTATCATGATCGGCCGGACTCCAAGACTATGAAGATACAAGATTGAAGACTTCGTCCCGTGTCTGGATGGGACTTTCCTTGGCGTGGGAGGCAAGCTTGGCGATACGGATATGTAGATTTCCTACCATTGTAACCGACTCTGTGTAACCCTATCCCTCTCCGGTGTCTATATAAACCGGATGGCTTTAGTCCATAGGACGAACAACAATCATACCATAGGCTAGCTTCTAGGGTTTAGCCTCCTTGATCTCGTGGTAGATCCACTCTTATAACACACATCATCAATATTAATCAAGCAGGGCGTAGGGTTTTACCTCCATCAGAAGGGCCTGAACCTGGGTAAAACATCGTGTCCCTTGTCTCCTGTTACCATCCGCCTAGACGCACAGTTCGGGACCCCCTACCCGAGATCTGCCGGTTTTGACACCGACATTGGTGCTTTCATTGAGAGTTCCTCTGTGTCGTCACCGATAGGCTCGATGGCTACTTCGACCATCATCAATGACGCGGTCCAGGGTGAGACCTTTCTCCCCGGACAAATCTTCGTATTCGGCGGCTTTGCACTGCGGGCCAATTCACTTGGCCATCTGGAGAAGATCGAAAGCTACGCCCCTGGCCGTCAGGTCAGATTTGGAAGTTTAAACTTCACGGCGGACATCCGCGGGGACTTGATCCTCGACGGATTCGAGCCACAGCCGAGCGTGCCGCACTGTCACGGCAAGCATGATCTAGCTCTGCAGCCAGACAGTACCCTGGAGGCCGCACTCGAACCCACTCCGATCTTCAATTCGAAGCTGGCTGCGCAGATCGAGGATGGATGGCTAGACACCGCCTTGGGGGCTGCAACCTCTACGGTGATAGAGCCGAACACTGATCTTGTCCCTCATAAGGCTCGTGACTCCGAGGTGCCGGACTCCTCGCCGGACTCCGAACTCCCCGCGTCCCCTCTGATCGAATCCGATTGGGCGCCGATCATGGAGTTCACCGCAGCGGACATCTTTCAACACTAACCTTTCGGCGACATCTTGAGTTCGCTAAAGTATCTCTCGTTATCAAGAGAGCCCTGGCCGTACTGCGGTCAGAACGGTTGGGATGCGGACGACGAAGAAATTCAAAGCCCACCCACCACCCACTTGGTAGCCGCTGTCAACGATCTAACCGACATGCTAGACTACGACTCCGAAGACATTGACGGTATGGACGACGATGCCGGAGACGACCAAGAACCAGCGCCGACCGGGCACTGGAAAGCCACCTCATCATATGACATATACATGGTGGATATCCCAAAGGATGGGAATGGCGAAGGAACAGAGGAGGATGGCCCCTCCAAGAAACAGCCCAAGCACCGGCGTCAGCGACGCCGCTCTAAATCCCTCCACAGCAAGAATGAAGATTCCGGCACCGGAGATAACAATACACCAGACAGTGCCGAAGACAACCCACTCCAGCAAGATCCAGCGCAGGAGGACGGAGACGCCAGCCCTCATGAGAGAGCGGCAGAAGAAGAGGTAGAGGATTATATGCCTCCCTCCGGAGACGAGGCAAGCCTCGACGACGATGAATTTGTCGTGCCTGAGGATCCCGTCGAACAAGAGCGTTTTAAACGCAGGCTTATGGCCACGGCGAACAGCCACAAAAAAACAGCAAGAGCTTAGAGCTGATCAAGATCTGCTAGCCGACAGATGGACTGAAGTCCTCGCGGCCGAAGAGCATGAGCTCGAATGCCCCTCCAAAAGCTACCCTAAACGCAAGCTGCTCCCCCGACTAGAGGAGGAGGCGTATGAACCCGCATCACCAGGAGACAATACGGCTGACCGACCACCCCGTGGTCGCGACAGAGAGGCCTCTAGGCCCTTCACTAGACCCGTACCCCGGCATCGCTCGGAAAGCACAAGGCCACAGGGGAACGCTCCGAACTTGCGAGATATATTGGAGGGTAAGGCAAGATAATCAAGATCGATCTATGGATCATGTGGGCGCCCCATGGTACGTGACGACAACCGTCGCGCCGGACACTGTAAGTCCGGCCGGGCTGAACAAAACAGACAAAGCTCTTTTGAGCTCCGTCGTGATATCGCCCAGTACAGAGGCGCCGCACACCCACTATGCTTCACAGATGAAGTAATGGATCATCAAATCCCCGAAGGGTTTAAACCCGTGAATATCGAATCTTACGATGGCACAACAGACCCCGCGGTCTGGATCGAAGACTATCTTCTTCACACCCACATGGCCCGCGGTGACGATCTTCACGCCATCAAATATCTCCCCCTCAAGTTTAAAGGACCAGCCCGGCATTGGCTTAACAGCTTGCCAGCAGAGTCAATTGGGAGTTGGGAAGACCTGGAAGCCACATTCCTCGATAACTTCCAGGGCACGTATGTGCGACCACCAGACGCTAATGACCTAAGCCACATAATTCAGCAGTCAGACGAGTCGGCCAGACAATTCTAGACATGGTTCTTAACCAAGAAAAACCTAATCGTCGACTGTCCGGATGCGGAGGCCCTCGCGGCCTTCAAGCATAACATCCGCGACGAGTGGCTTGCCCGGCACCTGGGACAGGAAAAGCCGAAATCAATGGCAGCCCTCACATCACTCATGACCCGCTTCTGCGCGGGTGAGGATAGCTGGCTAGCACGCAGCAACAACCTCAGCAAAAATTCTGGCAGTCCGGATTTCAAGGACTGAAATGGCAGGTCGCGTCGTAACAAAAACAAGCGCCGCATCAACGGCGACAATAGTGAGGATACGGCAGTCAATGCCAGATTCAGAGGCTCTAAACCCGGTCAGCGGAAAAAGCCATTCAAAAGAACTACTCCGGGTCCGTCCAATTTGGACCAAATACTCAACCGCTCGTGCCAGATACACGGCACCCCCAAAAAACCAGCCAACCACACCAACAGGGACTGTTGGGTATTCAAGCAGGCAGGCAAGTTAATTGCCGAAAACAATGACAAGGGGCTACATAGCGATGACGAGGAAGAGACCCGACCGCCGAACAATAGAGGACAGAAGGGTTCCCCCCCATAGGTGCGGACGGTGAACATGATATACGCAACGCACATACCCAAAATGGAGCGGAAGCGTGCACTCAGGGATGTATACGCGATGGAGCCAGTCGCCCCGAAGTTCAATCCATGGTCCTCCTGCCCGATCACTTTTAACCGAAGGGACCACCCCACCAGCATCCGCCACGGCAGATTCGCCGCATTGGTCTTAGACCCAATCGTCGATGGATTTCACCTCACCAGAGTCCTGATGGACAGCGGCAGCAGCCTGAACCTGCTCTATCAGGATACAGTGTGCAAAATGGGCATAGACCCCTCAAGGATTAAACCTACCAAGACGAGCTTTAAAGGTGTCATACCAGGTGTAGAAGCCAATTGTACAGGCTCAGTTACACTGGAAGTGGTCTTCGGATCCCCGGATAACTTCCGAAGCGAGGAGTTAATCTTCGACATAGTCCCGTTCCGCAGCGGCTATCACGCCTTGCTCGGACGTACCACGTTTGGAAAGTTCAACGCGGTGCCACACTACGCATACCTCAAGCTCAAGATGCCAGGCCCTCGAGGAGTTATCACGGTCAACGGAAACACTGAACGTTCTCTCCGAACGGAGGAACATACAGCGGCTCTCGCGGCAGAAGTACAAAGCAGCCTCTTAAGGCAATTCTCGAGTCCGGCTGTTAAGCAGCCGGACATAGCTAAGTGCGCCCGGAGTAACCTACAACAAGACCACCTGGCACATTCCGAGCACGCGTAGTAGTGCGGCCCCAACCCCAGCCCCTGAAAAACGTCAAAACAGGTCCTTCGCGTACACCATTATGATTCGAAGATACCATGGGCATGGGGAGAGGGGCACGACCACGATAAGCCCAGACTCCGGCTCAACCACACAAGGGGCCCTCAAGTGTGTCGTTCTTTTTTTCTTTTTACCTTTTATTTTTCTACCCACAGGACTCCATTCGTCAGAGGCCATGTCCGGCAGCAGACCTGCCGAACTCACGATGCAAGAGCTAGAGAAGGATAAAGGCTACAGCGAATATCCAGCTGGTCTCCATTACGAGCATTAAATCTATTTTATGCACCATTCGGCAGCCTACCCCTGGAGGGGGACATGTTTAACAGTCCCATCCCTTGCTCATCGCACCATTTGTATCGTTCTGCACTTACAGCAGTCTTTCTTAAATAAACAATGTAGCACCTTTTTGCTTATAATTGCATTTTCTTTTTATACATATGTTCATTTATGGCATGTCGCATCCGTACACTTTGGTACGGCTAAAATACACCAGGGGCTTATGTTTCCCGCATCATGGTGTGATAAGTCCGAACACTTTCACAAGTGCGACACCCCGAACTTATAGCACTATATGCATCGGCTCCGAATCATGTCTTGGGTCAATAGTTGGGTTTGCCCGGCTCCCATGTTTTGGTACCTTACATTCCGTTGTATCGGCTAAGGTAGCACTGGGAGAACCACTGCGATTGTGCCCCAGTTGAGCTGGGTTAACGCCTCCGTGGAGAAAGCTAAAACTGACCGTCATGATGAGGCGAGAGCCGGTCGCTGTTCGAAGAGGTTTTTTGCGAGTCCTTAAAGACTTATGCCGCTTAGAGCGAAGAGCCGGATCTTGTCCGGCCCAGGCGTGGATAGCGCCCCAAATTCGGCCTTCCGAAGACTAGGGGCTTCGCCGAAATTTCAAATTATAGAATTCTATGGCTAAGTGAGAGTGTTCAAGCATTATAAGTCCGGTTGCCTTGTTCGCTGTGTTGAGCACCTCCCTAGATGGACCCAAAAATGGGAACAAGAGTGCTCAAGTTTATCCCGAACACCCCAAGCACTCGTGGCATGGGGGCCGAAGCCGACGACTTGCCATCTCTCGGATTTGATAAACAGCCGCACAGAAGGTAATATTTTAAATTAACAAGCATTGCTTAGCGCATATGAACTAAGTTTTCAGCACATAGGATAATAAAATGCGAGTCTACTCAAAAATTACATCTTTGGACCACTCCCCCGCAATAGTGCAGGCGCCCTTCATCACACTCTTATAATACATCTCGGGCATGCGATGCTCCTTGCCCTCTGGTGGCGGGTCCGTCACAAGCTTCTGGGCATCCATCTTGCCCTAGTGCACCTTTGCGCGGGCCCGACGGGCACCCTCAATACAGGCGGAGTGCTTGATGACTTCAACCCACGGGCACGCATCCACCAGCCGCCGCACCAGGCCGAAGTAGCTCCCAGGCGTGGCCTCCTTAGGCCACAGCCAAACTATGAGGCCCTTCATGGCCTGTTCGTCCGCCTTGTCGAGCTCGACCAGCTGCTTCAGCTGGTCGCTAAGGGGCACCGGATGTTCGGCCTCAGCATACTGAGACCAGAAGACCTTCTCCGTCGAGCTCCCCTCCTCGGCCTGGTAGAATGCGGCAGCATCGGACACGCTGCGAGGAAGTTCTGTGAATGCTCCTGGAGAGCTCCAAAGTCGGGTAAGCAACAGGTAATTAACACTCACATGCTTACTTTGCATAAAAAATGACTTACCCGCTGCTATTTTCTTCACCGCCTCAATCTCCTGGAGGGCCTTGTAGGCTTCGGTCTTAGCGGCTTTGGCACTCTCAAGAGCCGTTGCAAGCTCAGACTCTCGAGTCTTCGAGTCACGCTCCAGGCTCTCATGTTTTTTCACAAGATCCTGGAACTCTTGCTGTACCTCCGTCACCCGCGCCTCCTGCTTCTCTCGCTCGGTGCGCTCCGCGGCCGCATTGCGTTCGGCCGCGACCACCGCCTCTTTTAGGGTCGCCACCTCGTTGGTGGCCCCTGCAATACCCATGTTATCCTTGTCATTCTTTTGCAACCAAAATCCTTTTCTGCAATGTACAATTTTAATAAGGTATTACTCACCTTCCTTGTCCTCGAGCTGCTTCTTGGCACGGCCGAGCTCGTTCTCGGACCGATCGAGGTTCTCCTTCAAAGTATTGACCTCCGCAGTCAGTGCGGCAGAGGTCAGCAGCGCAGCCTGCAATCCCATATTGACATATTTATTATGACTCCTGCGTATATCTTTTTAGATCCTCAGTCCGGCTTTTCTTTCCGAATACCGAATCGAGCATCAGGGGCTACTGTCTATGCGGTACCATTTTATACATATTGAAATTCTTACCTCAAAGCCTGTTAGAAGGCTGCTGCAGGCTTCGGTCAGCCCGCTCTTGGCGAGCTGCACCTTCTGAATCACCGCACTCATAACGGTACGGTGTTCTTCTTCGATGGAGGTGCCATTGAGCGCCTCCAGCAAGCTATCTGGCGCCTCCGGTTGGACGGAGGCTGCCGGCGTCACGGTCTTGCCCTTCTTGCGAAGGGGTCGCCCGCCGGACTCCGGAGCCACTGTGGGTTCCGGGGCCGAGTCCGGTGCAAAGTCCGGGAGGTTGTCCTGCGACACCTCCGGGGCCCTCTCCTCCTGGTGGGTCCCTTCCTGGGATTCCACCTCGGCATCGTCCGCGTTATGGGGGGTGGAGGCAGTCGGAAGAGAATCCATATCCGACACACCTAAGGACCCGCTCGATGAAGCGGGAAGATCATCCTTAGGCAGACTGCAGGGTTGTATGCGGCATTAGAAAGACATTATGTGGCGAAAAATATAAACCTTGAAGTTATTCGGGAGTCCAGATACTTATGATCTCGCCAGGGGCTTGGCCCTTGGAGGCCAGTCCTCGTCGTCATCACTGGCATTGGCGGAGCAGTCCGGGGGAAGAGTTTTTCCCTTCTTGGATCCTTCGGCCTCCCTTGTTGGAGAGGCCTTCCTTTTCTTCCCTCCCCCCTGCCAGGGGAGAGGCTTTCTTCTCCTCCTCGCCTTGGTGGGAGGAGTCGGCCTCGGATTCATCATCACATAGCACCTGAAAACAGGAACTCTTCCGAGTCCCCGTGGCCTTCTTCTTGGCCTTATTCTCCGGCACCACGTGGGGTGCCGGAGCCAGCAGCCCCGTTAGGCGGGCGTCCGCTGGGTCCTCTGGCAATGGGGCCGGACAGATAGTCCGTTCGGCCTTCGCCAGCCAGTCCTGTCAAAGGTAAAGGGAGTTTAGATCCCGCATAGAGTCAAACTATGGAAAACAAGTGGCAAAATCACTTACCTTGTCAGTTGGACGCTGCGAGCGGAATCCGCGATCTTCGGTAGCGGATGCAGGAGCCTCGGCGCCCTTGAACAGCACCTTCCAGACATCTTCGTATCGAAGAGCCCGCTTAGAGTCTGGTGCTGCGCCGGATCGAACTCCCACATGTTGAAGCCCCGTCGTTGGCACGGGAGAATCCGGCGGATGAGCATGACCTGGACTATGTTGACAAGCTTGAGCTTCTTGTCCACCAGCTTCTGGATATAGGCTTGGAGTCCGGTCAGCTCCTCCGAATCCCCCCAGATCCGGCCACTCTCTTTCCAGGAGGTGAGCCGTGTAGGGATGCCGGATCTAAATTCGGGGGCCACTGCCCAATCAGGGTCACGCGGCTCGGTGATGTAGAACCACCCCGATTGCCACCCCTTAATGGTTTCCATGAAAGTACCCTCCAGCCACATAACGTGGGACATCCTGCCCACCATGGCACCTCCGCACTCCGCTTGGCTGCCCTTCACAACCTTCGGCTTGACACTGAAGGTCTTGAGCCACAAGCCGAAGTGGGGCTGGATGCAGAGGAAGGCCTCGCACACGATGATAAACACCAAGATGTTGAGGATAAAATTCAGGGCCAGATCATGGAAATCTAGGCCGTAGTAGAACATGAGCCCCCGGACAAAGGGATGAAGTGGGAAGCCCAGTCCGTGGAGGAAATGGGGAAGGAATACTACCCTCTCATGGGGCCTGGGGGTGGGGATGAGCTCTCCCTCGTCAGGGAGCTAGTGCGCGATGTCGCTGGACAAGTATCCGGCACTGCGCAGCTTCTAGATATGCCCCTCCATGACGGAGGAGGCCATCCACTTGCCCCCTGCTCTGGACATATTTGGAGAAGGTTGAGGTGAGATGTGTGGACTTGGGCGCTGGAGCTCGAGTTCGCGGAGATGGATAAGCCAAGGAGGAAGAAGGCGCAGGTAAAAGGATTGGATCTTTATCCCCTTATATGGGCGTACGGGACCATGCGTCCCCACCGGCCTGATAAAACTCGCTTATCTCCCAAGCGCCGCAATCAATGGCGCGGTCGGGTTACCCACGTCCGTATTGATGGGAATCCCGGAATAAGGGGGACACGATCTCTGCTTCGACAGGACGTGCCAAGGAAACCGCTTCGCTGAACGCGCTGAGGTGGTGCAGTAAAAACAATTCGAGTAAAGGCTTGGTAGTGGTGTGATGTCACGCCACAAAATACGAGAGCAGATTGAACTTGTGTAATATTATTCTCTCTACGGGCATACATGGAATTTATTTTTGCAGAGCCGGACACTATCCTGGTGTTCACAATCATCTATAAATTATTCGAAGGAAGAACCCGCCTTGCAATGTCGAAGACAACATGCGCGCCGGACTCGTCGTCATTGAAGCCTAGTTCAGGGGCTACTAAGGGAGTTCCGGACTAGGGGGTGTCCGGATAGCCGAACTATCATGATCGGCCGGACTCCAAGACTATGAAGATACAAGATTGAAGACTTCGTCCCGTGTCCGGATGGGACTTTCCTTGGCGTGGGAGGCAAGCTTGGCGATACGGATATGTAGATTTCCTACCATTGTAACCGACTCTGTGTAACTCTAGCCCTCTCCGGTGTCTATATAAACCGGATGGCTTTAGTCCATAGGACGAACAACAATCATACCATAGGCTAGCTTCTAGGGTTTAGCCTCCTTGATCTCGTGGTAGATTGACTCTTATAACACACATCATCAATATTAATCAAGAAGGACGTAGGGTTTTACCTCCATCAAGAGGGCCCGAACCTGGGTAAAACATCGTGTCCCTTGTCTCCTGTTACCATCTGCCTAGACGCATAGTTCGGGACCCCCTACCCGAGATCCGCCGGTTTTGACACCGACAGAAGGCCTTGCTGACTAGTGCTCGAGCCGCAATGTGGTGGCCGCCCAGTCCGGCATGGATTTCAGCCAAGAGCTGCCGCCCTTCCTTTTCGGAGATGCACCTTTGGAGCACTCTGGTAGCAATTTTCTTATAGAGCTCTCCTTCATGGACTTTGTAAGCTTGAGAACGCCGGACAATGCAGCGTGCTTCCTTTTGGTCTTCAGGGAGCTCCTGCCTATTTAGCTAGGCCAAGAAAGGCTTAGTCTACGGGGCGATGACAACCACTATTTCGTGGGCTGACGATGTTATTTTGGTCGTAGAACCTCCGACTATGTCTGATAGTTCGGAATCTGGGGATGTATTCGGATCCGTGCTGGTATTGCTGGACTCCCCTTCCCATACCACGGATGGCTTGAACAGTATTTCCAGGAATATGTTTGGTGGGACAGGGTCGTGTTTAGCGCCGATGCGGGCAAGGACGTCTGCCGCTTGATTGTTTTCTCGAGCCACATGGTGGAATTCGAGCCCCTCGATCTGAGCTGACATTTTAAGGACGACATTGCGATAGGCCACTGTTTTTGGATCCTTGGCATCGAAGTCTCCATTTATTTGTGATATTGCGAGGTTTGAGTCTCGGCGCACTTCTAGGTGCTGAGTGCCCATAGAGACTGCCATTCGAAGACCGTGCAACAGAGCCTCGTATTCGGCTGCGTTGTTGGAGTCTGTGTATAATATTTGGAGGAATATTGGACCATGTCTCTGGTGGGAGAGGTTAGGACGACGCCTGCTCCCAATCCGGCCAGCATTTTAGAGCCGTCAAAGTGCATGATCCAGTTAGAGTACGTGCCATACTCTTTAGGGAGTTCGACTTCCGTCCATTCAGAAACAAAGTCAGCTAATACTTGCGACTTGATAGCCTGCCGAGGCTTGTATGTTATGTCAAACGGAAGGAGCTCGATGGCCCATTTAGCAATCCGGCCGTGGCATCGTGGTTATTTATTATGTCGTTTAGCAGTACTTCGGAGGCCACCGTAATCGAACACTCTTGAAAGTAGTGTCCTAGCTTCCGGAATGACATGAAGACCGCGTATGCTATTTTTTGATAGTGTGGGTGTCGGGATTTGCATGGGGTGAGGACCGTGGATACATAATAAACCGGCTTCTGTAGTGGGAATTTGTATCCATCAACCTCTTGTTCGACAACGAGTACTGCGCTTACAACTTGATGTGCTGCAGCCATGTACAGCAGCATAGGTTCACCGATAGTTGGCGCTATTAGGACTGGATTACTGGCCAATGAGGTCTTTATTTCATCTAGTCCGACCACGGCTGCATCCGTCCACACAAAGTGTTCGCTGCGCCGAAGGAGGCGATAAAGAGGCAATGCCTTTTCTCCTAACCTGGAGATAAAGCGGCTCAAAGCAGCCACACATCCAGCTAGTTTCTGGATGTGTTTGAGGGATGTTGGTATAGCCAACTGTGAAAAACCTCGGATTTTTGCCGGATTCGCTTCAATTCTTCTATTGGAAACGATGAAGCCCAGCAGTTTCCCAAAGGGGACGCCGAAAACGCATTTCTCCGGATTCAGCTTGATGTCGTATGTTCGTAAGTTGTCGAACATAAGCCTCACGTCATCAATTAGGGTTTCGACGTGTCTTGTTTTGCCGATTTGCTTTTCCAGGCATGTTTGAATCATGCGTTGATAGGTTGCTCCGGCATTCTTAAGCCCGAAAGGCATAGTGTTGAAGCAGAAAGGGCCATATGGCGTTATGAAAGCTGTTGCAGCTTGGTCGGACTCTGCCATCTTTATTTGATGGTATCCAGAGTATGCATCAAGGAAACACAGTGAGTAGTTTCCAGCTGTGGCATCGATGATTTGATCGATGCGAGGGAGGGGAAAGGGATCCTTGGGGCAAGCCTTGTTAAGGTCTTTGAAGTCGATGCACAGGCGCCATGATTTGTCCTTCTTTGGTACCATTACCAGGTTCGCCAGCCAATCCGGATGTTTGATATCTCTGATGAATCCGGCCTCAAGTAGCTTGGCTAGCTCCTCCCCCATGGCTTGCCATTTGGGCTCCAAAAATCGCCTTAGGGTCTGTTTAGCAGGTTTGTATACCTTCAGTATGTTAAGGTTGTGTTCGGCCAATCCACGTGGGATGCCTGACATGTCCGATGGGTGCTAGACGAAGATATCCCAATTCTTGTGTAAGAAGTCGCGCAGTGCGGCGTCCATAGCAGGGTTCAACTGTGTTCCGATGGAAGCTGTCTTCATGGGGTCCGTTAGGTGGACTTGGAATTTGACTATCTCATCTGCGGGTTTGAATGAGGTGGACTTGGGTCGCTTGTCGAGTATCACGTCGTCCCTGTCCATGGTGGCACGCAGCATTGTTAATTCTTCTTCCGCTAGGGCTTCGGATAGTGCTTCCAAGGCTAGTGCTGCGGTTTTGTTTTCGGCACGGAGTGCAACGTCCGGATCACTAGCTAGAGTGATGATTCCATTGGGTCGGGCATTTTAAGCTTCATATACCCGTAATGGGGTATGGCTTGAAAGCTTGCAAACGCGTCCCGCCCTAGAAGGGTGTGGTATCCGCTGCTGAAGGGAGCCACTTGGAAGGTGATTTCTTCGGACATGTAATTCTCTGGGGTGCCGAATACCACATCGAGTGTGATTTTTCCCACACACCGTGCCTCCCGACTAGGGATAATCCCCCTGAAGGTTGTGCCACTTTGTTCAATGCGGCTTTTATCAATCTCCATCTTCTTGAGTGTTTCTTCGTAGATTAGGTTTAGTCCGCTTCCGCCGTCCATGAATACTTTAGTGAGCCGAAAGCTGTCCACTATTGGGCTGAGGACTAGAGCGGCCGGCGCCCGGACGGACTGGAATTGGGGTTCGTCACTGGCATTGAAGGTTATAGCAGTGTCGTTCCACGGATTTATTTTTGCCACATGGCAAATTTCAGCAGAGCTTCGATGCGCTCGCTTGCGCCTATTGATTGAGGCGAAGGTCTCGAAGACTATCAGCATCGTATTGTGTTCCTTGGCGGGATGTGGTTCTGTTTTATGGCTCTCAAGGAGATCCTCTCCACTATTAGCTACCTGCCGGAGTATCCAACATGCTCTAAGGCTATGGGTCGACATTGCATCCGGCGTGCTGTGAAGCTTACATGGCCCGTTGAGCCATTCTTCCAATACCGTTCCATGCCCTGGGGCGGGTTTTGGTTTCTTAGGAATTGAGTTGGGCGACTTACGAGAGTTCGGCCGTTTAGTTCGGACAAAGGATCCGGTGAGAGCCATACTATCCCAAAATTCGGTTTAGGTTTTCCAGGAACTTTCCATCACACAATACTTTTGTACTATGGTTGCTAAGCCTGTAAAGTGCACTATGTCATGGCGACTTATAGCATCAAGGAGTCCTTTGTTCGTGCAGTTTCTGCAGAAAAGAGAGACTACGTCCTCCTTGTGGCAGTCCTTGACCTTATTAAGAGCAAGGAGAAATCTGCCCCAGTAACGATGTACCGTCTCCTGGGGCTCCTGCCGGACACGGGAGAGATGTATTAAGTTCGAGAGGGTGTCGTTGGCTGAATCCGGATTTTTATCCGGTCTGACGCCTGGGGGCACAGGAAGTACCGAGCCTGACAGTTCAGGATCTGGAGTATTACCTAATCCCTTTGGCCCGGCGCCCGATTCTAAGTCCGGGACCTGGGTCATGTATTCCTTTGGGTGGGTGTTCGGCTCACTGAATTCGGTGATCCGAACATAATTCGTCCTCAAAGTTGAGGGGCAACCCACGTGCGATTCTTCCACTACCACTATCTCATGGGTGGCCGGCGGGGATCTAATGTCCCTTTGGTTGGGTTCAAGCCCAATCCGGTCATAGTCCATAGCGACTCCCAAAGCGGCAATGCGATCCAAGAGCTCGTTAAGAGAGGAGAGCTCCATCGGATCCATGTGTTTGGCAAGCTCTGAATCAATGCGAAGGTTATGCATGATGACTCGAGAGGCCATTGTCGGCGCGCCAGCCGATGGGGCGGTCATAATGAAGCCGTCAAGCCGGAGAGTGTAGCCTACAGCCAGCGCTCCCCCAGAAGTGATGTCGTCCTTGAAAATGAGATGAGCTATCGAGCCCTTGCAGTGGCAACACAGAGGAACTCTCAATGAAAGCAACAATGTCGGTGTCAAAACCGGCGGATCTCGGGTAGGGGGTCCCGATCTGTGTGTCTTAGGCTGATGGTAACAGGAAGCGAGGGACACAATGTTTACCCAGGTTCGGGCCCTCTTGATGGAGGTAAAACCCTACTTCCTGCTTGATTAATATTGAAGATATGGGTAGTACAAGAGTAGATCTACCACGAGATCGTAGAGGCTAAACCCTAAGAGCTAGCCTATGATGGTATGATTGTAATTGTGATCGGCCTTCTAAGGACCATGCTCTCCAGTTTATATAGACACCGAAGAGCTAGGGTTTACATGGAGTCGGTTACAAGGAAGGAAACATAATATCCGGATCGCCAAGCTTGTCTTCCATGCAAAGGAGAGTCCCATCCCGACATGAGCTAAAGTCTTGAGTCTTGTATCTTGACGCTTCTATAGTCCGGACGATGAATATAGTCTGGCTGTCCGGATACCCCCTTATCCAGGACTCCCTCAGTGCCCCCGGAGCCCCCAGGAGGAAGATAACACAGAAGTCCTCTATCTGATGAGCACGATAAAGACCCTGGCCAAATCAGGACTGACAATAATCGAAGTTATGTCAATATGCATAATGCAGGGAGTGCAGCCACTTCAATACAAGGGGAAACCCATGTGGCACTTTAATGGAGTAGACGACGCCTCCTGCTGTGGTCGTAAGGGTCCGGACTCTGCCACTGCTCTGGCGAGAATACTGTCCGATTTGTATAAGGGAAAAGAAGAGGAGTTTCTTCACATCAAACCGCGGGACGGATTTTCTATGTACAACCCTCGGAGTTGGGTAAGCTGCCATCCTTTACTCGACTCTACCCATTTTTGCCTCCCTTGTTATGATCATCTATCTTGCTATTCCAAAACAGGAATTAAGAAAGGACGTGAAAGAGTTCGATAGCCCATCCCCGCAGCCAGAGGATCCTAGCCGGGCTCTCGACCCCGGACTTGAAGAAGATCCGGACATCTCCGTGGAGTTTATTAACGAGACTTTTTACCAGGCAAGCAGCAATGGCTCTTTAGTGTCCATCATCGCGAATTATCCCGGACTGCTTCCTGTGTCGTATGTAAGTAATGTCGGGATCCCAACCTTCCGAAAGGATTCCTTCGCTATGCCGTACCTCATGCTCTCACGCTGTATTTTCATAGAAACGACCATGAGGACGCCACGTGGAATCCGCGGGGGCCTCTCAGCAAGGGGCACCTAGGCCAGGTAGGCTTAAAAGGAAGGCGGTTAGGACCAAGATGCAGGCGTAGAGGTATTCATTAAACTTGCCCCGACGTTTATTTGGTCTTTTTGTCGAAGCGCGACGGCTTTAATTATGTCCTGATAGGAAACGTTGGACTATGTCCGGGGACCCTACCGGTCACACCTCTAGCAGCCGGATTCCTGGGCCGGATTCATAGGCGGAGGCTGATGTGGGGACAGTGCCGAATTGTCCTCCTACGGAGGATACAGATATGCTTTCCGCCACAAATTATGAAGTGGAGAGCGCCATGAATCACCGACGCCAACGGACCGTACTCCGCGGTGGTATTTTTTCCGAAGAGGCATTTAATGCCTTCAATTTCGGACACGCATATATCCATGCTGCTCAAGATGGACTTGCCAGAGCAACGGACCAATATGTGAAGGATATACGGGTAAGAGAATTTAATAAGTCTGTGTAGTAGTAGTAGCCCCTGAGACTTGAAGCAGTTGGCACAACTGATTTAAGGATCATTAAATGCATAGGTTCTTGTAGAGAAGAATGCCCAGTTGTCTCAAGAGCTGGAGGAATGTAAGGCCCAAATGAAGGCCAATGTAGCTGAACAAGAGGAATCCAAAAAGGCTTCTCCTGGTAATAATTTCCTTCTACCAGTTTGTTTGTTCGGCATGGTTTCTAAATCTGACGAAAGATTTCGGCAGACAATCCCGGAGGAAATCTGAAGACTGTGGGAAATAATGAGCTGCATCTGCAAAGTCAGCTGAAGGCGGGCGAACGCGTGCTGATGCAGTCTATTCATGAGAAGAATAAACTGCAAGATGCTAATATCTAACTGAGCGTCGAATTGAAAGATGTTCGGGCTCAGCTCGCGGACTCCGTGAAGGAGAACCGGAGGCTTCGACGCGGCATTTATAGTAAGTGCTTGAACAAACTGTAGTAGAGTTCGGCGAGGAAGTGTATTGATAGAGCTATGTCTGCAGGTATGTTGACGGGCCGTCCTAAAGAGGAGATGCCCAGTTCCACAAGCGATATGCTGCAAGAGCTTTCACAACTGCACGAACGAGCTCGGCAGGTGATGCAGGGTATTGCCCAGGCCTTTTGGCCATCCGCTTCCCTACCAGGAGGCATGAGCGAACTTGTAGAGATGCTCAAAGGAGCATGGCGGCGCTTCTGATTATGGAAGATATCAGCTTGCCGGCAAGGTGCGAGAGAAGCTTGGGCCATGGTGAAGATGCGATACACCAAGGCTGACCCAAATCATATGGCCGAAGTCGGACCGGTGGGGTCAGATGGACAAGAGATACCCGTTAGTTTGGTATATGACCAAGTAGCGTTAGCTGCAAAGTATTCCCAACAAGATTGTAAGCTAGACAGCCTGTTGGATGGTATAGAGGAAGAGTACAGCCAGTCTAAATGACTATGTAATTTCAATGGGCTCATGTACTCCCTAGCCGGATTGAAAATCATTTGTCATGGCGGACCTTTTCGCTTCAGCCCCCGGATCCGACAGTCTGGGGAGTATCCGAATACCCACACAGTTATGAAAAACCGGGGTATGCGTGGAAACCAGGCGTAGGGGTCATAAGTGCTTGAACAGACAAGTACCCAACTAGTTATGTTATATTACATGGATAGTAAGAAACATCTTCCAGAGAGAATAGTTCCGTTAGGGGTTCCTTTCTCTGGGTGCGCATGCATCGATGTGCATGTCTGAACTGCGATCAGAAGCGCAGGAAACAAAACATCTGGGTATTTACGTTGTAATGAACGAGAACATCTTTTGTTCACCGATCGAATATTCCCTTAAGAACGCTACCTTTCGGCTTCACCCAGTCTGAGGTACACATCCGGCTCAACCGGCAGTAACAATCGCAGAGGTGCTCCCCTTATGCCCTAGCCGAATTAACAGGAACATAGGGCATAAACACAAGAGCCAGGCAACCCAGCATGGCCAAAACTTAAGTCATATCGATGCATATAATGGTGAAGAGAAGGCACATATGGACAGAAAAATGCATATGTGGCTGGCAAGAAGCCATTAAAGTAGTTATATTTAGCTTCCGAATACGAAGCCCCCAGGTATAGTGTGTACACATAGTGAAGTCGGAGCGATCAATGCATCTGTACAGTTTTAAGGCTCTATGTTTTAACTGGAAAAAGAGGGACAGAAAGGAAGGGATGGAACATAATTGAAGATGCGGAGTTTAAGGAGACGAACACAGTGTTCGGCGCTGGGCATAGAATCTTCGGAGTCTAGCCGCGTTCCATGGGTTCGGCTCGAGTCTGTTGTCAGATGCATTGCGCAGACGGTGCGCTCCTCCGGTGAGAACTTTATCAATGATGAAGGTACCCTCCCACTTGGGTTTGAGCTTGTCCTTCTTCTTCTCAGGGAGGCGTAGAACGAGTTCGCCAACGTTATAAGCTTTGGCCCGTACTTCTCTTCTTTGATACATGCGAGCCTGTTGCTGATAGAATGCAGAACGGGCTTTTGCGACATCACGTTCCTCCTCCAAAGCATCCAAGTTGTCCTGCCGATCTAGCTCGGCTTCCTTCTCTTCATACATGCGCACACGAGGTGAGTCATGGATTATATCGCAGGGCAGTACTGCTTCTGCGCCGTACACCATAAAAAATGGTGTGTATCCGGTCGTACGATTCAGCGTGGTCCACAGCCCCCAGAGTACAGAGTCGAGTTCCTCGACCCAATGCGTGTCTGATTCCTTCAAGGATCGCACTAGTCTTGGTTTAATGCCACTCATGATAAGACCATTTGCACGTTCGACTTGACCATTTGTTTGGGGGTGATAGACAGAGGCGTAGTCGTGCTTGATGCCCATTTTGCCGCACCAATTTTTCACCTCATCGGCTGTAAAATACGAGCTATTGTCGGTGATGATGCTGTGGGGGACGCCGTAACGGTGTACAACCCCTGATATGAAGTCCATCACTGGTCCGGATTCGGCCATTTTAACTGGCTTGGCTTCTATCCATTTGGTGAACTTGTCCACCATTAACAATAGGTATTTTTTCTTATGGCTTCCCCCTTTAAGGGGTCCCACCATATCCAGCGCCCAGACCGCGAATGGCCAGGTTATGGGGATTGTTTGGAGGGCAGTAGGGGGCATATGGCTCTGATTGGCAAATAGCTGACAACCAACGCAATGTTGGACAAGGTCCTGTGCGTCCGCCCGGGCTATTGGCCAGTAAAATCTTGTCCGAAAGGCCTTGCTTACGAGAGCTTGGGCTGCCGCGTGGTGCCCTCCTAGTCCGGAATGGATTTTGGCTAAGAGCTGCCGCCCTTCCTATTCGGAGATGCATCGTTGGAGCACTCTGGTGGCGCTCTTCTTGTAGAGCTCTCCTTCATGGACTTTGTAGGCCTTAGAGCATCGGACAATACGACGTGCCTCATTTTGATCCTTGGGGAGATCTTGCCTATTTAGGTAGGCCAAGAAGGGCTCGATCCATGGGGTGATGACAGCCATTATTTCGTGGGCCAAAGGTGTTATTTCGGTGGCAGAGCCTCCGATTACGTCAGAAGGTTCAGAATCTGGGGTTGTGTTCGGAGCCGGACTAGTGGTGCCGGACTCCCCTTCCCATGCCTCGGACGGCTTGAACAACCTTTCTAAGAAGATATTAGGTGGGACGGGGGCGCGTTTAGCGCCGATGCGGGCGAGGATATCGGCCACTTGGTTATTTTCTCTGATCACATGGTGGAATTCGAGCCCCTCGAACCGAGCTGACATTTTGAGGATGGCATTGTGATAGGCCGCCATTTTCGGGTCCTTGGCATCAAAGTATCCATTTAACTGAGATATTGCGAGGTTCGAGCCCCCGCGCACTTCGAGGCGTTGGATGCCCATGGAGACTGCCATCCGAAGACCATGTAACAGAGCCTCGTATTCGGCTGCATTGTTGGAGTCTGTGTATAATATTTGGAGGACGTACTGAACCGTGTCTCCGGTGGGGGATGTCAGGATGACACCCGCTCCCAATCCGGCCAACATTTTAGAGTCGCCGAAATGCATGATCCAATTTGAGTACGCGCCGTACTCTTTAGGGAGTTCGGCTTCTGTCCATTCGGCGACGAAGTCAGCCAGTACTTTCGACTTAATGGCCCACCGTGGTTTGTATGTTATGTCGTACGGAAGGAGCTCAATAGCCCATTTAGCAATTCATCCTGTTGCGTCACGGTTGTTTATTATGTCATTGAGTGGTACTTCGGAGGCCACCGTGATCAAACACTCTTGAAAGTAGTGTCGTAGTTTCCGGGATGCCATGAAGACCGCGTACGCTATCTTTTGATAGTGTGGGTACCGAGATTTGCATGGAGTGAGGACAGTGGACATGTAATATACCGGCTTTTGGAGCGGAAACTTGTGTCCGTCTGCCTCTCGTTCGACGACGAGCACTGCGCTCACAACTTGGTTTGTTGTATAATAGCATGGGTTTGCCGATGTTTGGGGCGGTCAGGACTGGGTTTGTGGCCAAGAGTGCCTTTATTTCTTCCAGTCCGACCGTGGCCGCATCCGTCCACTCGAAGTGTTCGGTGCATCGAAGAAGGCGATACAGAGGTAGTGCCTTTTCTCCTAAGCAGGAGATAAAGCGGCTTCAGGCAGACACGCATCCAGTTAGTTTCTGGATCTGCTTGAGGTCTGTTGGGATAGCCAACTGTGACAGAGCTCGGATTTTTGCCGGATTTTCCTCAATTCCTCTATTGGAAACGATGAAGCCAAGCAATTTCCCGGAGGGTACCCCGAAGACACACTTCTTCGGGTTGAGCTTGATGTCGTATGTTTAGCGATTATCAAACGTAAGCCTCAATTCATCTATTAAAGTTTTGACGTGTCTTGTTTTGATGACCACGTCGTCTATGTAGGCCTCTACTGTCTTGCCGATTTGTTTTTCCAGGCATGTCTGAATCATGCGTTGATAGGTTGCGCCGGCGTTTTTGAGCCCGAAGGGCATGGTGTTGAAACAGAAGGGGCCGTACAGAGTGATGAAGGCCGTTGCGGCCTAGTCGGACTCCACCATCTTTATTTGATGGTATCCGGAGTATGCGTCGAGGAAACGCAATGAGTCGTGTCCTTCAGTGGCATCGATAATTTGATCAATGTGGGGAGGGGGAAGGGATCCTTAGGGCAAGCTTTATTGAGGTCCTTGAAATCGACACACAAGCGCCAGGATTTGTCCTTTTTTGGTACCATTACCAAGTTTGCTAGCCAATCCGGATGTTTGATGTCTCTGATGAATCCGGCCTCAAGTAGCTTGGCTAGCTCTTCTCCCATGGCTTGCCGCTTAGGCTCTGAGAAGCGTCTAAGAGTCTGCTTGACTGTCTTGTATCCTTTTAGTATATTGAGGCTGTGTTCGGCCAGCCTGCATGGGATGCCCGGCATGTCTGAAGGATGCCAGGTGAAGATATCCCAATTCTCACGCAGGAAGTCTCGCAGTGCGACGTCTATTGTGGGGTTCAGCTGTGTCCCGATGGAAGCTGTCTTTGTAGGGTCCGTTGGGTGGACCTGGAATTTGACTATCTCGTCCGCGGGTTTGAAGGAGGTGGATTTAGGTCGCTTGTTGAGTATCACGTCGTCTCTATCCACTGTTGCTCGCAGTGTTGTCAGTTCTTCGGCCGTGAGGGCTTCTGATAATGCCTCCAGGGCGAGGGCGGCGGTTTTATTTTCAGTGCGGAGTGCGACGTGTGGATCACTAGCTAGTGTGACGATTCCATTGTGACCGAGCATTTTGAGCTTCATGTACCCATAATGGGTATAGCCTGAAAACTCGTGAATGCGTCCCTCTCCAAGAGGGCGTGGTATCCGCTGGTGAACGGGGCCACTTGGAATGTAATTTCTTCGGACCTGTAATTCTCCGGTGTGCCGAATACGACATCCAGTGTGATTTTTCCCGCGCATCGTGCCTCTCGACTAGGGATGATTCCCCTGAAGGTTGTGCTGCTTTGCTCAATGCGGCTCCTATCAAAGTCCATTTTGTTAAGGGTTTCCTCGTAGATGAGGTTTAGCCCGCTTCCGCCGTCCATGAGCACTTTAGTGAGCCTGAAGCCGTCCACGATTGGACTAAGGACCAAAGCGGCCGGTGCTCGGACTGTTCAGAACTGAGGTTCGTCACTGGCATTATAGGTTATAGCCATGTCTTTCCATGGGTTTATTGTTGCCACGTGGCAAACTTTGGCGAGGCTGCGCTGAGCTCGCTTGCGCCTATTATTTGAGGCGAAAGTATCGAAGACTGTAAATACCATATTGTTGATTCCGGTGGGTTGTTGTTCTGCTGTATGGTTTAAGAGGAGATCCTCGCTGCTCTTTGCTACCTGCCGGAGTATGCAACATGCTCTAAGGCTATGAGTTGGCGTAGTATCCGATGTGCTGTGAATTTTTCACGGTCCACTGAGCCATTCTTCCAATACGGCTCCGCGCTTTGTACCAGGCTTTGGTTTCTTGGTAACTTGATCGGGTAACTTACAAGAGCTTACCCTTCTAGTTCGGACAGAGGGTTTGTTGAGAGCCGGATTGACCCGGAATCTTGTTTGGGTTTTCCAGGCGCTTTCCATCGCGCAGTATTTTTGCACTATGGCCCCTAAGTCAGCAAAGTGTATTATGTCAGGATGACTTATAGCATTGAGAATCCCTTTGTCCGTGCAATTTTTCCAAAAGAGGGAGATTGCGTCTGCCTCACGACAATCCTTGACCCTGTTTATCACAAGGAGGAATCTGGCCGAGTAATGATGTACTGTTTCTTGGGGATCTTGTCTGATATGCGAAAGATTGAATAAACCTGGGTGGGTGGGCGGATTTGAATCCGAATCCCAACCCGATCTGGGACCCAGGGGCAAAGAGGCTTCCGAGCTTAACGGCTCGGGTTCTGGGGCGCTGCCCGATCTCTTCGGCCTGCCACCTGATTCTAAGTCTGGGGCCTGGGTCATGTCCTCCCGCGTGCGGGTGTCCGGCTTAGAGAGCTCGGAAATCCGGACATAGTCCATCCTCAAAGTAGAGGGAGAATTAGGGCGATGCTCTTCCACTACCGCTATCTCATGGGTGACCGGTGGAGAGTGAATCTCCCTTTGGTCGGGTTTAAGCCCGATCCGGTCGTAGTCTGTAGCGACACCCAGAGCGGCGATGCAATCCAAGAGCTCATTGAGGGAAAAGAGCTCCATTGGGTCCATCTGTTCGGCAAATTCCGAATCGATGTGGAGGCTATTTTTAATGACCTGAGAAGTCATTGTCGTCGCGACAGCCGATCGGGCGGTCATAACGAAGCCGCCCAGCCGAAGAGATTGCCCTAGAGCCAGGGCTCCCCTGGAGGTGATGTCGTCTTCGACGACGAGATGAGCCATCAAGCCTTATCGCGATGACACAGTGGAACTCTCAATGAAAGCACCAATGTCGGTGTCAAAACCGGCGGATCTCGGGTAGGGGGTCCCGAACTGTGCGTCTAAGGCTAATGGTAACAGGAGGCTGGGGACACGATGTTTACCCAGGTTCAGGCCCTCTCGTTGGAGGTAATACCCTACTTCCTGCTTGATTGATTTTGATGATATGAGTATTACAAGAGTTGATCTACCATGAGATCGGAGAGGCTAAACCCTAGAAGCTAGCCTATGGTATGATTATTGTTGTGTCCTACGGACTAAACCCTCCGGTTTATATAGACACCGGAGGGGGCTAGGGTTACATAGAGTCAGTTTACAGAGAAGGAGATCTACATCCGAATCACCAAGCTTGCCTTCCACGCCAAGGAGAGTACCATCCGGACACGGGACGAAGTCTTCAATCTTGTATCTTCACAGTCCAGCAGTCCGGCCAAAGTATATAGTCCGACTGTCCAGATACCCCCTTATCCAGGACTCCCTCACACGGTCCAACATATGAACTATGTGTGATATGTGCCCCATCGCACATGAGTTTTTCGCGGAACCCGTTTGCCATGCAAGACTCCATCGCACACGTTTCCCAACAATTACCATGTGCGATAATGTTCTATCACAAAGGGTTCAGGAGCCCCTTGACACACATACAAGTGCTGCAGACCATTTATGATTTGTTGTGTATCACCAACGGTTGCAGCAAGATTGACGTGTGCTTTTCGTTTGGGATCCCACACGTTTCTTGAAAAATTTACGACTAGGACTATATTTTACATTGGGCATGGTTTACTCCAATTTCTCGTGTGCGATAATGTGGTATCACAAATGGTTCCGGAGCCCCTATGCACACGTAGTAGTGCTGCAAATCATTTGCGATCTGTTGTGTATCACCACAGTTCCGCTACAATTGATGTATGCTTTCCGATGTGGATCACACAGACTCATAGTTCAACCATGTGTCGAGCAATTGTCGGGTTAAAACAAAAATATCTCATTTTGAATCGGCATGCAAAAAGCAAATTCGCCACAATATTCAATTGAAAAAATAGTGTCCACAGGAAGAACATTCATAGGATTTCACAACAATTGCAATTGAACATATGGTAGCTAAATTCCAATGATTTGTTGACACATATATGCATTACATAATTAATCATAGTGTATGAAATATGAAGACACTATCAGATGGAAAACAATGGATCCATGCGTATATGTTTAGCGGCTAACTCTTACTTAATGTTTCGGGAGAAGGCATGCTGAAATCTTCATTATCACCAGAGGGATTGATGTAGTGATTCAGCAAGCAGTCGCTAATAAATCTTTGAACCATCAGCAATTCACCAGCGGGGAGCGGTTCAGGGGTCCTCGGTTCTAAGATGAGTTACAGTATTTTTAAGATCAGAATGTGCCATATGAGTGGAGTAGAATATATTAATTAAGATAGACTTACTAGTACTAATTCGCGAGCATCTTCACAACTATCAGCAGATTTATAGATGGAGATCATGTGTCTGCAAACATAGTATCCATAAAGGTTGTCCCTGCTTGTTGCTGAGGAGACTGAATTTTTTGTACAGAATTAGTCATGTATTTGTCCTATTAGGAACAACCAAACTGGTGTTAGATGTATTTTTTTCTTTGAACAGAAATAGAAAGAGGTTTATTTAAAAGCTTGAACATTTGACTAGCGTAGGAAAAGGTATTTTCAGACTTTTGGATAAATTTTCCGAAAATAACGAATTTTGGTGTGTTACCGGAGAAACGATTTTGTGTTGCAGAGGTAGCTCCCTCTTGAGCAGGTTCCCTGGTTTAGTTTTTCCACAATGTGAGCACACTGCAAATGAAGATGAATTTTGACAACATCAGTTATTGAACCATATATGAATGCAAATTAATTTCAACATCGTAGAATTCAATACCCATCTATGAATTTGTGGCACCCTAGCTCAGAGAAACCAGAAAGCCCCGTATTCCAGCCCAGAGATCAAGGAGAAGTCTTCTGGAATACAACATTGCTTAGCATAGAACAAATCAACTCTTTATTACAAGCTATCTGGGTACAAGGGATTACATTGGCACGACGACACTACGCCAGCCACAGTTAATCTATGCAAGCAGTAGAACAACACGAAGTAGCAGAATAACTTCTAGCAGCAGAACAACGACGATGGTGATGAACTCCACTCTGCAGAGACTCTGGCTGGAATGGTTATCCTAGCTCGTGAACAAGGGATCCATGACAAACAAGCAATAAAATCCGGCATGACATGAAAACTGGCATGACACGTCAGGTCAGTACATTGAATTTACTTGAAAGCTCACAGCAATCAAGAGCAATCAAGACAAAGAATAGCATGGCAATTACAAGTTAACATGATACTATCAGGTCAATCATAGCATGAACAAGATGCACATGATGCCGCTAGAACAATATGAGCATGGCGTGAACATATGATCAAGATGATACTAGCATGCAACATGATGACACTATGATGCACCAACTTACTCTGCTCGGTTACCTCGTGTCGGGGGTTGGATGCGACATATGCCAAAGGATAGCTTATCATGGTGGGAGCGAGTAGAACGTCGCCGGTGCCTGGAAGCGGGATGAGGCGAAGACATGCACGCCGGCGGAACTTACCCAGCTTCAGGGCTCTCCTAGGAGATAACACCCCTACTGCTGCTCTGCGGGGTCTCCACATGATCACTCAAGCAAGGTGACTACAATGGTGCACCTAGAGCTGTTTCGGGAGGAAGGAGAGGGCAAGGCTAGCTCTCTCCTCCCGTGCTATCTGGTCTATCTCTATTCAGGTCCGAACCCTTTGCATGGGTGCCCCGGGGGGTTTATATAGGCCTACCCCCGGGGGTACAATAGTAATACGGCTGGGCGCGGGTCCCAGCCGTCTGTCTCTCAGGCCACCGTCCTTCCTGCCGGCTTCTGGGGCCCGCCGGCTGGCGGGTCCCGTGGACAGGCTCGACGCTGTAGCGGCACTGCTGATGACGCAGGCTTGGTCATGGGGTCGTGGCAACAGTGCCGCCGTCTATCGGGCGATCACTATCACCATTCCCCATCTTATCTGGTTAATGGCTCGTGGGGCCCTGGGGGGGAGTCGGTCGACCCCAGCGAGGCCGACTCCCACAGGTCCGTCTTCGGGCGCCCAGGCCGCCTTCGGCCCACCCACTGAAAGGCGGCCCCGCCGCCCTCGGGTCGTACAGGCCGGCGTCATGGGCACAGTGTTCTGCGCACTGTGGCTGAGGTCAGGGCAGGCATGGCAACAGTGCCGCGCCTCGCCGGAGATCTTCCAGTGATACGGCCCGCTATAGCCATGCCGGCCCTTCGTGAGCAGGGAGGGGGGAACGGCCACGCCATGACCATACCCCACGTCGTGCTTCGGGACGGGGGAGGAGTCATGGGCTGACTCTCCATAGTCGGCCTCTCTGGAGGTCGCCAGCTTGGAGTCGGCCTCTCCGGAGTCGCCGTCTGGGACTCGGCATACTTTGGAGTCACTCCTGGGACTCGGCCAGAGGGGCGCGGCCTGCCCCGATGTCCTGAAATGTCTTGGGGCTCGGGTTAGCCTACCCGTGGCCCATTACTCTGACAGTAGTCCCCGAAGCTGGTGAAGCCCTGCGGTCGCTGCATTGTGGGGCTTCAGCAGCTTCAATCTTTAAAAGTACAGACTCTGGAACTCGGGCCGTCTTCCCTTGGGCCGACTGTCGAAAGTCGGAGTTTTAGTGAAGAGCCACAGTTCGAAAGTCGCAGCAGGAAACCAGGCGGCGTGCCTGATACGCCTCCCCGCTGCCATCAGGGCGGTCCTATCGCGTGGCGCCACGTGGAGAGAACAGTCTGCCTGCCCACGCGCGCGATGGGACGGGCCGTCAGGCGGGGCCCACCATTACCGCGCCTCGGCATACGAACGGATCCGTTGCGGCCGTGGACGGTTGGTTTTCCCACGTCGTTACTGCGCGCAGTAACTTCGTGGGGTAAATCATGGGGAGGCGTGGGACATCGTGCGTAGTTAATCCCACACCCGCCCCCTCGGCTTCTTAGCCCGCAGGGCTATAAGTAGGCGGGGGGAAGCGGAGCGGCACAGCTCGCGCGCCCTTCTTCCCCGCTCCCCCGCCTCATCTTTCTTTCTCTCCTTCCTTCCTCCGCCGTTGAGCAAGAGCACACCATACTGCGGCGATGAGCTCTTCCTCCGCCGTGGCCCTTGCCGTGTGCTCCGGCGTGTGGGACGGCTCGGAGGTAGAGGAAGAACACATCGAGTTCCTCCGCCGGACATGCCATCTTCCCAGCACAGACCTCGTGCGCGCCCGCACCGCGCCGGAGGGGGAAATCCGGCCGGCGCCGGAAGAGGGCGAGCGGGTCGTCTTCTGCTCGCACCTTATGCGCGACCTGGGGCTGCCGGCGAGCGGCTTCTTCCGCTCGTTCCTGGAGTTCCACAGTCTTCAGCCGCACCACCTCACTCCGAACACGGTGGTGTTGCTTTCCGCCTTCGCCACTCCGTGCGAAGGTTTCCTCGGTGTTCTCCCCACCATCGAGCTGTGGGGGGAATTCTTCTCTTCTAAGCTCGGCACGCACATCGCTGACGTGCCGGCTCAGTGCGGCGCCTTCATCGCGATGCGGCGCTCGACGGCCGACAACCCCTTTCCCCCCATCGCGCTGATCAAGTCGATGAAGATGTGGCAGCGCTCGTACTTCTACGTGAAGAACCTCGCCTCCGACGGCGATTGGGTCAACCTGCCGCCCTACAATGCCGCTCCCCTGACCGAGAGGCTCCCCAGCTGGTCTCACCGAGTCAAGTCGCTGACCCTTGCCGGAGCCGCCGCCGTAGCGCGACTCTGAGTCTTGATACAGTCGGAGGGACTCGTCGGGGCTGACTTGCTGGCCGCCTTCATGGCGCGCTGAGTTCTCCCGCTCCAAGGCCGGCCTCACCTGATCTGTCAGATGAGCGGCCTCCGAGACCCAAGTCGGATGAGTACCAAGGAGATGCCCCGCAAGGAGGTGGAAAATATGGTGAATTACATCGCGCACTGTGAGTACGAGGAGGACTGGCAATTCGGCAAGGAGCCGTACTCGTGCGACAACCCTCCACCAGTGGTAAGTCGCGTCTTCCTACTGTTTTGTCTTTTTTCCGCAGCCGACTCCGGCTTCTGACTCTTGTTGGCGTCTTCTGAACTAGAATCCTCTTATGCAGCCTGCTGCCGGCGCCATGAGACAGCCCCGCGAGTATGTTCCCGACCGCGCGGAGAGCGACGTCGACGACCCGACATGGGGGCGGCGGCGATGGAAGCCGATGCCGAAGGCGGGGGAGAAGGAGCGGAAGGCGACTTCAGGCCTTCGGCCACCTTCGCCGACTGGCCCGACGACGGCGCCGAAGGGGAAGTCGCCCCGCGCCACCAGCCGAAGGTCGGCTCCTTCGCCGGTCAGGGTGGTTTGAAGAGGCGTCACGCCGGGCCGAGTGCGCCTGGCAGCAAGTTGAAGAAGATAAAGGGGGCAGCCGCCGCGACCAGACGGGAGGAGGCGGCCGCGAAGGCCAACCGCTTCCGAAGGGAAGTGAGGAGGCCGCCACTAGTCTCTGCGTAAGTCTTTACGCTTTTTTATTTTCCTTTATCGATACTCGTCCGAGTTTTCCTTTATGCTCCCTCCAATCTTCTCCAGGGCCCCTCTCTCCCTTGAGAGAGTCGCCGTCCCCTCCGTCATGGGGTCGGCGGAGTCTTCCGCCAATACTCGGCGGGCCGACCCCGCCGCCGACCTCCGGGAGGCGACAGAGCGAAACACGCGGGAGAAGCGCGAGGAGGAGGAAGCCGAACATCTGGAGAAGGCGGAGGCCGACAAGGCGGCCGCCTCCGCCCAGAAGAAGCTGGAGGACGCCGAAGCTACCCTCGCGGCGAGACGGCGTGCCGAGGAGGCCGCGTGTCGCCAATCAGCGATGCTCGTCGCCCCACTATCGTCTGCGCCGCTACCTCCGGAGTTCACGGGGCAAACCGGAGGGGCCGGTACCGAGAACCCCGTCGTGGAGAAGGAGGGCGGCGAGGCTTCTATGTCGGACACCCTCGTGCCGCCACCACCGCCTCCACCGCCATCTGGGAGGCCGCACGGCAAACAGCCGGTGGGTCAGTCGGAGCCGCCGGTCATGGACGAGGCCGAGGCGCGGCTGCTTCTCCAAGTCGTCTCGCCAGTGCACCGTCGTCTTGAGAGGGCGACCTCGGCGCCGCGGCCTTGGGAGACCGGCGCTGCCAGCTCGGCAACCCTAGACGCCGAGGCCACAAGCGCCGCGCCCACCGGGTGGGTGCGCGGAGGCGGCACCGGGCCGTTAAATCAACTGCTCCTGGAAGTCCAGGCGAAGCTGCGGGCCGAGGGCGACGCCCTTCAAGCGTGCACAAGAGTGCATCTGGCCGCACGAACGGCCGTCCGAGTAAGTTTCTTTCCCTTTGGATTCTTGTTTGTTTCTCCGTGGGGGCGCGCCAGCGCACCCACTGGGTGTAGTCCCCGAGTTCCGGGCCGGCTGCTGAGCAGGCGGTTCGGAACTCCCTCGGGCGAGTTCCAAACACTAACTTTGTCTTCAATGACTTATTGCAGGAGTATCACAACCTCCGCGCCACTGCCTTCAACCACAATGTTGAGGAGTTGAGCAAGCGGGCTGCCGACTTGTCGGAAGGCCGGAGTGAGTTCTTCTTCTTCGTGGGGGCGCGCTGGCACACCCGCGGGCTGTAGTCCCCGAGATTCGGGCCGACTGCTGTGCAGTCGGGCCGGATCTTCCCGACGATTTTTTTTTTTGCTAACGACTTATTTTGTCTCTTCTTTTGCTCCTCAAAAGCCAACGCCGTTCTTTAGGAGTAGCTGGGCGAGGCCAATACCGCCCGTCGTGCCAAGGAGGAGTGTGGCAAGCTCGCCACGGAACGCGACCTGCTGGCGGCGCAGCTGGCCGAGCAGAAGGAGCTGCCCAAGAAGGCATAGGACGAGGCCGAGAAGAGGGAGACCACACTCCGGCCGAGTTCGAGAGCGAGCGCTCCTCCTGGACTGATAGGGACGCGATGCTGACCTCCGGCTTCCACGAGATCGAGGATATCGTTGATGGTAAGTTTCTTTCGCTTCTTCGGGCTTCTGACTATGTGTTAGGCCGACTTCTGATTTTTTACTTGCTTCTTTTTTGTCTTGGCAGACTTCTTCCCCGGTCATTCGCAGGCAGTTCCTCTGGCCATCGAGGCTGCTCGTGAGGCGTGAAGGGCAAACGGTGAGGAGATCGCCGCTAATGCCCCCCGAACCATCGAAGAGCAGCTTCTGAGCATTGAAGCCCGTCTTCGTCCGGCTTACCGGCTGTTGCGCCGGCTCCAACGTGTCGGTGCCCAGGCGGTTGCCGCCTTGTGGCCAGGCACGCCGGCTCTGCGCACCGGTAGCCGAACTGCCGACTGGCTGGAGGTCGCTGCCGGCTGTCTTGAGGCTTGGAAGGGCTCCTCGGCCCAGGCCAGAGCACGTCGGGCCTTGGAGTTCGTCAAGGCGTGGTATCCAGGGCTCGACCTGGACTGTCTGGCCGCGTTCCGGTCAGAAGCCCAGGCCGAGCTGGAGGCCATGGAGGGCGCCCTTATCGAGCGTGCAGCGGCCATCGCCGAGTACACGGACACCAGTGTCTTCGTCCCCGAGCGGGCCGAAGGCGGCGAGGAAGTGCCGCCAGAGTGGTTCGGGATGAACTTGGAGTATGGCGAAGATTCGGCGGAGGTGATCGACTCCAGCACTGAGGAGGAGGACGAGGCGGAGGATGAAGGCGAGGCGAAGGTGCCAGAAGACGGAGCAGGCGGCCAGCCTCAGCTCGACCGCGCCTCCAGCAACGAGCCGCGTCAAGAGAAGGCGACTGCCGCCGGAGGTGATCAAGCCGAGACCGCCCAGCCGACTGCCCCGGCACCTGACACCGCCGTCTCCTCCGATCCTCCGATCCGCGACGCCGCCTCCTAGGCTGCCTCTTTTGCGACGGCTTGTCTGTCTTAGTGATCTTTTGAAAAACTTGTTAGATTCGAACAATTCCACCCGCCGGGTGTATCTTGAACTTCTAATCGAAGATTCGGCCAAGGGCCTATGTAAATAATTATCCGATTTCCGTCTTTCCTTGCTTACTGCTCTTTAGCCTTTTTCCTTTGCCGCCTTCCCCTAGTCGCTGCCTTGCCAGTCGGACAGCCGCTCTGCGGACTGTCGCTGGGTCAAGTGCTCGGCTACTTTGAGAAGGCAAGTACTTGGCCGTTTAGAGTTTCTTTAGCAAGTCGGATAGAAAGCGACAGGCCGACTACCCAAGAGTCGGCCGTCCTTGACAAAAGGCTAATAAAGACGGCGAGCCGGCTACTCATGAGTCGGCTTTCTGCTTTAGAAATGCTGGAGGCCGTCTTACGCTATGTTCATGCTTTAGGTCCTTAGCCATTTTTTGTGTGGGTGCCCGTTCTTCCTTACTCCTGTTTGCCTCACAGTCGCTCTGCGAGCTGCGGCTTTGCCAGGAGGCGGATTGGGCACCATGCACTACTTGTCTGACTGCGGGAAGCTCTTTATAGCGCAAGGCGGCGAGTCCCCGGGCCGACTGGCCCGGTGCCAAGCGGCTTGTAATGAAAGTGATGTTCTCGAAGGCATAATTCTTATCATACAAATAACAAAAGGGGCAGTCCCCGAGCTCGTCTCGGGGGGCCCAAAGTCTTAATACTTTAATACAGAGGGGTAGTGCGATACATACTGCATCAACTGTAAAATCTTCGAAGAAGATTTGCATTCCACGGGCGCTCTGTCTCTTTGCCGGAGTCGTCCCTCTTGCACGCTCGGGGCTTCTGAGCGTCGATCAGATAGTAGGCGTCGTTCCCTAGCACCTTGCTGATGGTGAAGGGGCCTTCCCAAGGTGCTGGCAGCTTGTGCTGGCCGGCTGTTCGCTGGATCAGCCGGAGCACAAGGTCGCCTTCTTGGAAAGATCTTGGCCTGACCTTCCTGTTGTAGTATCGACGCAGGCTCTGCTGGTAGATGCCGGACCGGCTGAGTGCCAACAGCCGGCCCTCTTCCAGCAGATCGACGCCGTCTTGTCGTGCTTCTTCTGCTTCTTCCTCGGTGTACATTGTGACTCGTGGGGAGTCGAACTCTATGTCCGTTGGGATGACGGCTTCGGCACCATAGACGAGGAAGAAGGGTGTGAAGCCGGTTGACTTGTTTGGAGTCGTGCGCAGACTCCAGAGGACGGCTGGCAGCTCCTCAAGCCAACAGCCGGCAGATCGCTCCAGCGGGACAACGAGTCGAGGCTTGATGCCGGATAAGATGAGGCCGTTTGCTCGCTCCACCTAGCCGTTTGACTGCGGATGGGCAACGGACACTAAGTCCAGTCGGATGCCCTGTGTCGCGCAAAAATGGGCCAAGGCGCCTTTGGCAAAATTCGTGCCATTGTCGGTGATGATGCTGTGTGGGATGCCGTACCGAGTTGTGATGTCAGCGATGAAGGTCACTGCAGTCAGACCATTCAACTTCTTGATGGGTTTCTGTTGGGGAACGTAGTAATTTCAAAAATTTTCCTACGCGCACACATGATCATGTGATGCATAGCAACGAGGGGAGAGTGTTGTCTACGTACCCAACGCAGACCGACTGCGGAAGCGATGACACGACGTAGAGGAAGTAGTTGTACGTCTTCACGATCCAACCGATCAAGCACCGAAACTACGGCACCTCCGAGTTCGAGCACACGTTCAGCTCGATGACGATCCCCGGACTCCGATCCAGCAAAGTGTCGGGGAAGAGTTTCGTCAGCACGACGGCGTGGTGACGATCTTGATGAACTACAGCAGCAGGGCTTCGCCTAAACTCCGCTACAGTATTATCGAGGAATATGGTGGCAGGGGGCACCGCACACGGCTAAGGAATCGATCACGTGGATCAACTTGTGTCAACTTGTGTGTCTAGAGGTGCCCCCCCCGCCCCCGTATATAAAGGAGGGAGGGAGGAGGATGCCGGCCTAGGGAGGAGGCGCGCCATAGGGGAGTCCTACTCCCACCGGGAGTAGGATTCCCCCTTTCCTAGTCCAACTAGGGATCCTTCCATGTAGTAGGAGTAGGAGACTAGGAAGGGGAAGAGAGAAGGGAAGGAAGGAGGGGGTGCGGCCCCTCCCCCTAGTCCAATTCGGACTAGGCCTTGGGGGGGCGCGCGGCCTGCCCTAGGCAGCCCCTCTCTCTTTCCCGCAGGGCCCAATAAGGCCCAATACTTCTCCCCGGCGAATTCCCGTAACTCTCCGGTACTCCGATAAATACCCGAATGACTCGGAACCTTTCCGAACTCCGAATATAGTCGTCCAATATATCGATCTTTATGTCTCGACCATTTCGAGACTCCTCGTCATGTCCCCGATCTCATCCGGGACTCCGAACTCCTTCGGTACATCAAAACTCATAAACTCATAATATAACTGTCATCGAAACCTTAAGCGTGCGGACCCTACGGGTTCGAGAACAATGTAGACATGACCGAGACACGTCTCCGGTCAATAACCAATAGCGGGACCTGGTTGTCCATATTGGCTCCTACATATTCTACGAAGATCTTTATCGGTCAGACCGCATAACAACATACGTTGTTCCCTTTGTCATCGGTATGTTACTTGCCAGAGATTCGATCGTCGGTATCCAATACCTAGTTCAATCTCGTTACTGGCAAGTCTCTTTACTCGTTCTGTAATACATCATCTCACAACTAACATTTTAGTTGCAGTGCTTGCAAGGCTTATGTGATGTGCATTACCGAGAGGGCCCAGAGATACCTCTCCAACAATCGGAGTGACAAATCCTAATCTCGAAATACGCCAACCCAACATCTACCTTTGGAGACACCTGTAATGCTCCTTTATAATCACCCAGTTACGTTGTGACGTTTGGTAGCACCCAAAGTGTTCCTCCAGCAAACGGGAGTTGCATAATCTCATAGTTATAGGAACATGTATAAGTCATGAAGAAAAGCAATAGCAACATACTAAACGATCGGGTGCTAAGCTAATGAAATGAGTCATGTCAATCAGATCATTCAACTAATGATGTGACCTCGTTAATCAAATAACAACTCATTGTTCATGGTTAGGAAACATAACCATCTTTGATTAACGAGCTAGTCAAGTAGAGGCATACTAGTGACACTTTGTTTGTCTATGTATTCACACATGTATTATGTTTCCGGTTAATACAATTCTAGCATGAATAATAAACATTTATCATGAAATAAGGAAATAAATAATAACTTTATTATTGCCTCTAGGGCATATTTCCTTCAGTTTCGCCTCCACCCACTTGGTGAACTTGTCCACTGCGACAAGCAGGTGAGTCAAGCCACCTCGTGCCGTCTTGAATGGTCCTACCATGTCCAGACCCCAGATTGCAAAGGGCCAGGCGATGGGGATAGTCTTGAGTATGGAAGCTGGCTGTAGTGGCTTGGAACGGAAAATCTGGCACCCCTTGCACTTTTGGACTAACTCTTTGGCTTCTTCCAGGGCGGTTGGCCAGAAGAAACCATGCCGGAAGGCTTTGGCGACGAGTGCCCTGGAGGCCGCGTGGTGACCGCACTCACCTTCATGGATGTCTCTGAGGATTGCCTGGCCTTGTTCTGCTTCGACGCAACGTTGGAAGACGCCGGTAACGCTGCGCCTGACCAGCTCTCTGTTGACTATGGTGTAGGCTGCTGCACGGTGTTGCACTTGCCGAGCCAAGATTTCATCAGTTGGCAGCTCTCTGTTTACTAAGAATCTGAGGATGGGCTGGGCCGATGAAGGTGCTGCTATTTCTTCAACTGTCACTAGTGCGACCTGGATAAGGGTGGCCGGGCTGGGAGGCGGCGGGTTGGAGTCCGCAGCCATTGGCTGGTTTGACAAAGTCCTGGGGCTGACTGGAGCAGTCCCCGGGCCGAGCTCTGGGGTCTTCAATCTTGCCGCAGCAGTCCCCGGGGCGGGTTCTGAAGTCGGGTCCGTCTTCCTCAGGCGGACCCGGCACAAAGATTGAATCTGATTCTGGTGACGGCTTGATAGAAGGCTTGAGGAGGTGCCGGAGGGCGACACCAGATGGTATTGCCTGGCGGGTGGAGCCGATCCGTGCCAAGGCATCTGCTTGGTCATTGTCGTTCCTTGGCACGTGGAGGAAGTCGCACCCCTCGAAGTATCCACTGAGCTGCTGGATGAGGAAACGGTAGCTCGCCATATTTGCGTCCTTGGCATCCCAATCGCCGGATGATTGTTGGACTACCAAGTTAGAGTCGCCATAACACAGGATCCGATGAATGCCGAGTTCTTTGGCAAGTCGGAGCCCGTGTATGAGCGCCTCGTACTCGGCCACGTTGTTGGAGGCGGCGAAGTGGATCTGCAGCGCATATCTGAGCTTGTCGCCCTTGGGGGAAGTGAGGACGACGCCGGCTCCCAAGCCGGTGCGCATCTTGGAGCCGTCAAAGTGCATCCGCCAATGGGTGGAGTCGGGCGCTGGCGGCAGATACTGGGTCTCGGCCCAGTCGACGAGGAAGTCGGCCAGCGCTTGCGACTTGATGGCGGTGCGGGGCTCGTAGTAGATGGTGTAGGGAGCCAGGTCAATGGCCCATTTGGCCACTCGGCCAGAAGCATCTCGGCTTCCGATGATCTCGGCCAGCGGAGCTGTACAGACCATGGTGATTGGATGCTCCTGGAAGTAAGGCTTCAATTTCTTGGCGGAAAAAGGCACGCCGTAGCACATCTTCTGGTAATGGAGGTAGTTCTGCTTGGAGGTCGACAGTACTTCACTCAGGTAATATACCGGTCTCTGGACAGGTAGCACCTTGCCTTCCTCCTTGCGCTCGACTACAATGACTGTGCTGACTACTCGGCTGGTGGCGGCAATGTATAGGAGCATGGGCTCTTTGGGAGTCGGAGCCGCTAGCACAGGGGGAGTAGTCAACATCTTCTTCAGTTGGAGAAAAGCCTCGTCCGCCTTGGGAGTCCACTCAAAGAAGGTCGTCTTCTTCATGAGCTGATACAAGGGGAGAGCCTTCTCGCCCAGCCGACTGATGAATCGGCTGATGGATGCCAAACAGCCGGTGAACTTCTGCACATCTAACAGTCATCTGGGTACTTCCATCCTCTCGATGGCCTTGATCTTCACAGGATTGCACTCTATGCCGCGTTCGGAGGCCAGGAAACTGAGGAGCTGGCCAGCTGGTACTCCAAAAACACACTTCTCTGGGTTGAGCTTGATCTGGAATCGGCGCAGATTCTCAAAGGTTTCCTTAAGGTCCTCCAGCAGGGTTCCACGCTTCTCCGTCTTCACCAGTACATCAATCACATAGACATGGGCGTTTCTGCCGAGTTGCTTCAGGAGGCACTTCTGCATGCAACGCTGAAAGGTGGCGCCGGCGTTTCTTAAACCGAACGTCATGGTCAGGTAGCAGAAGGCTCCAAACAGCGTGATGAAGGCGGTCTTCAGTCTGTCAGCCGGATTCAGCTTGATCTGGTGATATCCTGAATATGCATCTAGGAAACTCAACAGCTCGCATCCGGCTGTGGAGTCTATCACCTGATCAATTCTTGGCAGAGCAAATGGGTCCCTGGGGCAAGCTTTGTTGAGGCTCGTATAATCAATGCACATCCACCACTGCTTGTTCTTCTTCAGCACCAGTACCGGGTTTGCCAGCCATCTGGGAAAAGCACTTCCATGATGAAGCCGGCCGCCAGGAGCCGGGCTATTTCTTCTCCGACAACTCCTCTTTTTTCTTCTGATAGGCGGTGCAAGGGCTGCCTGACGGGCTTCATATCAGATCGGACATGCAACTTGTGCTCGGCGAGTTCCGTCGGGACACCAGGCATGTCCTTGGGGGACCATGCGAAGATGTCGCGATTCTCACGGAGGAAATTGACGAGCTCGCCTTCCTATTTGCTGTCAAGGCCAGTGCCCATGACAGCATACCTCTCCGGGTGCTCTGGGTCCAACGGTATCTTCTTTGTTTCTTTGGCCGGCTTGAATGATCCTTCTGCTTCCGACTCCTTGGGGTCGGGCGATAAATCGGGCTCCTTGCCGGCCATCGCCACAACCCGATCAAGAAGCCGTTTCTCAGCTGCGATCACCAAGGACTCGGCCAGCCGACTGCTTTGCCACGCACGCGGACGACTTCCTGTAGTCGCCGGCCACGGTTAGGATTCCCTTGGAACTCGGCATCTTCGTCTTGAGGTAGGCGTATTGGGGTACCGCCATGAACTTGGCCAGGGCGGGTCGGCCAAGCAATGCGTGATATGGGCTTTCAAGGTCCACCACCTCAAACCAAATTGGCTCTCGGCGGAAATGATCCTTGTCTCCGAAGAGGACATCTATCAGGATCTTGCCGATTGGCGAGCAGGAAAGGCCGGGGACGATTCCGTGAAACACAGTCCGGCTGCTCTGAAGCTGTCTTCGCTTGATTCCAAGTTTCTCCATCGTATCCTTGTACAGGATGTTGATACTGTTGCCTCCGTCTATCAGTACTCACGAGAAGCGAGTGGCCCGCCTGTCCATGGCAAGCGTGGCGCCTAAGACCAAGGCGTAGGAGCCTGGACTCGGCATCACCTCTGGGTGATCAGCTCTGCTCCAACTGATAGGCTTTTTGGACCAATGCATGAACTCTGGAGTACTTGATGCAACCGCATTTACTTCTTGCAGCTATTGGCGCCTGCTGCGCCAGTCATCCGCTACACTGGTGAACACCACATAGGCTCCGTGTTCGTCCGGGAACTCGTCTTATATCGCGCCGACTGGCCTGACGGCCGGCTGCTGGGGCGGCTGCGGAGGAGGCGGCCCAGCAGGAGGGGGAGGGGGCAAGCCGTCCGCCTTGGCGATTCTGGTCAGCTAGTGACATTTCCTGGTGGTATAGTTGGACGGCGTCGCACTGCTGTGGAACTTGCAGGGACCATCCAGAGTCTGCTCGTAGGAGAAAGCCGGCAGCCAGTTGGACTTGCCGCCCTTCTGCCGCTTCGCCGGAGGCGGTCCCTCCAATTGCTGGTCTTCTGCTGTCGCCACTTGCCGACTGCTGGAAATCGGCTGCGGGGCTTTGCGCTTCTAGTCATTCTGGTGTTGCCGCCGACTGGTGTCTCCAGCCAGAGTTCTTGGAGCCTGAGGGGCGACTTTGCCAGTCATGCTGACCTGGTTCTCTGCCGTCATGGAGGAGTCGGCCGTGGCGTACTTGTCTGCCGTGATCAGCAGCTCGTCGAGGGTCTCCGGCTTGTCGCAGAGGAGCTTGTGCTTGAGGAGGGTGCCTTCTCTTCACCCGGCAGTAAAGTACTCGATGGCCTGCACCTCGTGCACGCCCTCGCAGGAGTTCTAGAGTTCTCCCCAGCGCGTGAGGTAGTCGCGAGTAGACTCGTCAGGGCCTTGCAGGCACAAGGAGAGCTGGCGTGGCTTGGGGGGTCCCTTGTACGTGCTCGTGAAGTTGCGGACAAAAGCCTCGATGAAGTCAACCCAACTATTGATGCTGCGAGGCTTCAGACTGTTTAACCACGTCCAGGCCGAGCCCTGGAGCATGAGCGGGACTTATCTTACGGCAACACGCTTGTTGCCGTTCGCTATGTTGACAGCTATGGAGTAGTCGATCATCCAATCTTCCGGCTTCACGGTGCCGGTATATTTGGGCATGTCTTGGGGGAGCGTGAACCCTTTGCGAAAGGGCTCGTCCTGGATGCGGGGTCCAAAGCAAGGGGGACCCAACTCGTCTTCTTCTTCCAGCGCCAGGGATCGGTGGAGTCGGTCGATCCAGTGGCGGGCGTCGTTCTCTCCGACTCCCTCTCGGCGGCCAAGGCGGTCGCCGAGAGTCGGATGTTCCACGGGCGGTGGGGAGACTTGCCTTTCTCCGCGAGGAGGGGGAGGCTGGTAGTCGTCCCGCCGTTCCACCGCTCTGGGGCGGCCGTCTTGGTCGCGCTCGATGGTGAGGTGAGTCCGACTGTGGCTGACAGCCGGCTCCTTGTCCTTCTTCCCACGGGCCCCGCCAGTCGACGTCCGAGACGTCGCACCTTGATCTCGGCGAGGCGGTGGGTCATCATTTTGGCGCTACGGCGCCTCGGTGCGGCAGTCGGCACCATTCTGCACGGCGGCCGCATCGAGGAGCTGCTGAACTCGCTCCGTCATTATGCGGTGCTCTTCGCCTTCGAAGTTGTCGAGCTCGTCTGCCGCCGCCTGGGCGGCACGGATATTCTCTGCGGGCGTGGCGTACCCAGGCGGCTAGGCTGTAACGCCCCGAAGAGGTTGGCGATTGCCGCGCCGCGCTATCGGACCGCGCCTAGGCGGCTAGGCTGTAACGCCCCGGATACAACTTTCCATATTCGTAACTCCAACTCTTGCCTTTTCCGGAGATGCGTTTTGATATTTCCTCCGTGGTTGGGTATTGTCTGTTGTTTTGCATTTTGTTCTTGTTATGCATCTCATTTCATAGCATCATGCGCATTGCATCGGCATCATTTTCATAAAACTTGTATCCGTTCGGGTTTCCCCGATTCTCTCCGTTGTCCGTTCTGAGCCAGACACACTTGCACGCGCCCGCGGCACCTCCGAAATATTATTTTATAAGTGGCATAAAATGTTCTCGGAATGGGTTTCAACTTGGCGTGCGATCTTATATTAGTGTAGACAGAGCGCCTGCCAAGTTTCGTCGCATTCGGAGTCCGTTTGACTGCCCAACCATTATAATTATAACCGCGATATAGTCGGTTTAATCGTCGGACGTTTCGGTCTCCGAAACTGCCACCGGGTCGCTCTGTTTCTCTCTCTTCTCAGCTCGAGGCATTCTACACAGCCCACCTGCAGCCACCTAGTCCCCCCCTCTGTCCAGAGCACACGATCGCGATCCGAGGGTCTGGAAACCCATCCTAACCCCCTAACCCTAGCCCCCCTTACTATATATAGATGTCTCCCCTTCCAATTTTGGCAGCCTACCCCCTCTCCTCCTTGTTTTCACCGCCTCCCTCCTCAAATTCCGTGCGCCCCAACCAGCCTCCACCACCTGCGCCGCCCCCTCCTCGTTTTTCGGCGCCGGCCAGCCACCTCCTGCCACATGGCATGCCCCGGTTGGCCAGCCGCCGCCCCAGCCGCGCCATCCTCCACTCAGTGCCCTCCGCGAATCCTCCCCGCGCCCCACTTCGCCACAGGCCCGCCATGACCCAGATCGGGCCCTGGGAAGCCCGCCCGAGCCCGTGAGCGCCGCCGTTCGCCCGATCCCGCAGGCCCGCACACGCCTGGCTCGGGAGCTCCTCTGCCCAAGCTCCCTCGCCGCTCCAACCCCGCTGCCCGCCGCCTCGCAGAACCTCCCCGGAGTGTCACCTCCCGCCGTCCGTGACCCCGTCGCCGGAGCGCCCGTGCCGCCCTGCCAGGTCGCCGCCTCCCTCTCTCTCCCGTCTCTCCCTCTGGTTTCTCTCTCTCTCTCATATCTCTCTCTCCCCTTGTAGGAACCTCGTCGCCGGCCTCCTCGTTGTCAAGTCTCGCCGGATCCGGGGTCCCCAGGCCCGGATCTCCCCGTTCCCGCCGGAACCGCCCCGCGCCGCCCCGTCCTTGCCTGCTCGCCGCCGGCGCCATCTGCCGCCGCCACCCTACCTCGTCCCTGCTCAGGAACGGGCAGCACGACGCCTCGCCCGCTTGCATCAACCGCGTGTGTGCGTGCGCCCCACTTCCGGCCCAGCAGCACCGCGGCCCAGCCCTCCTCCCTGGCCTGCCTGCCTGCAGCCTCCTCCGACCGGGCCACGGCCCATGGGTGAGCTGCCCCAGCGCCTCCCTTTTTTTTCCTTCTGCTGGGCCTGTTCCAGTGGTTTCGGCCCACGTAGGTTTTTTTAGTATCTGTGAATTTGTCTAATTGTCCAGTGATTTATAGTTTTACAGAAAACCCCTTAATGTTCATGCATCAATAATTAATCAACCATGCATCGGATTTAAATAATTTATATATGAAAAATGCTCAGAAAATTGTGTAGATTAATAATATGCCATTTTCATCCATGTTTGAAATGTTTAATTTGCTGTTTGCATTAATTTGCATAAATGCCATGCTAAAATGATTTATTTCATAACTAAATAACCGTAACTCCGTTTTAAATAAACTTTATATGTAAATGGGGTGGAAAAATGCCTAGATTAACATGGTGCACTTTGTTTTACTGTTTGACAACTCTAAAATTTTGTTTAGGGCAGAACAGTACCAAATCCATAATTTGCATATGGGGATTTTCCGGAATTGTTGTTTGTTATTTCCGGCCTCATTTAAACTTGCCTAGATAGCTAGTTCCTTTATGTTTCACCCTCTTGCCATGTTTAACAACATTTAATATTGTTTGGTAGCTTAAACGAGATTAAACTAAATATGTCCATGTGCTGTTTCGTCAATATGCAACTCGTTGCATATTGATCTCCAGTTAACATGTAGTATTGTTTGTTGCACTTTGCCATGCCATGCCTCATTAAACCGGTCATGCATCATACTTGTTTGTGCATCATGCCATGTTTATGCTTGTGCATTTACCGTGTTGTTTGTTTCTTTCCGGTGTTGCTTCTTAGTTCCGGTAATGTTGCGATTGTGAGGATTCGTTCGACTGCTCCCGTTCGTCTTCTTCATGGACTCGTTCTTCTTCCTAGTGGGATTTCAGGCAAGATGACCGCTACCCTGGATCTCACTACTATCATTGCTATGCTAGTTGCTTCGTTCTATCGCTTTGCTGCGCTACCCATCATCTGTTTGTCGAGCCATCCCATGTTGCCATGAACCTCTAAACTTTGACACCTTTCCTATGCAAACCGTTGTTTGGCTATGTTACCGCTTTGCTCAGCCCCTCTTATAGCATTGTTAGTTGCAGGTGATGTTGAAGATTTCTCCATGGTGGATAGGATTCTGGTTGGGATATCATAGTATCTCGTATATTATTAATGCATCTATATATTGGGTAAAGGGTGGAAGGCTCGGCCTTATGCCTGGTGTTTTGTTCCACTCTTGCCGCCCTAGTTTCCGTCATACCGGTGTTATTTTCCCGGATTTTGCGTTCCTTACGCGGTCGGGTGATTTATGGGACCCCCTTGACAGTTCGCTTTGAATAAAACTCCTCCAGCAAGGCCCAACATTGACTTTTACCATTTGCCTCACCACCACCTATATTTCCCTTGGGAGTAATTAACCCAAGGGTCATCTTTATTACAGCCCCCCCGGGCCAGTGCTTGTCTAAGTGTTGGTCCGAACCAGAGCAACTTGCAGCGCCACCTCGGGGAAACTCGAGGGCTGGTTTTAGTTGTACGTAGTGTTCATCCAGTGTTGCCCTGAGAACGAGATATGTGCAGCTCCTATCGGGATTGTCGACGCATCAGGCGGTCTTGTTGGTCTTGTTTTACCAATGTCGAAATGTCTTGTAAACTGGGATTCCGAGTCTGATCGGGTCTACCTGGGAGAAGGTTTATTCCTTCGTTGATCGCGAGAGCTTGTCATGGGCTAAGTTGGGACACCCCTGCAGGGTATAATCTTTCGAAAGCCGTGCCTGCGGTTATAGGCAGATGGGAATTTGTTAATGTCCGGTTGTAGACAACTTGACACCAGATCCGAATTAAAACGCATCAACGGTGTGTGTAGCCGTGATGGTCTCTTTTCGGCGGAGTCCGGGAAGTGAACACGGTTTTGGGTTATGTTTGACGTAAATAGGAGTTCAGGATCACTTCTTGATCATTGCTAGCTTCACGACCGTTCCGCTTGTTCTCTTCTCGCTCTTATTTGCGTATGTTAGCCACCATATATGCTTAGTCGCTGCTGCAGCCTCACCACTTTACCCCTTCCTTTCCCTTTAAGCTTTGCTAGTCTTGATACCCATGGTAATGGGATTGCTGAGTCCTCGTGGCTCATAGATTACTACAACAACAGTTGCAGGTACAGGTTATGTGATGATCATGACGCGAGAGCGATGTTTGCTTGTGTTGGAGTTCTTCTTCTGCTTCTTCTTCGATCAGGGGATAGGTTCCAGGTCGGCAGCCTGGGCTAGCAGGGTGGATGTCGTTTGAGTTTCTGTTTGTGATTCATCCGTAGTCGGATGATGCTCTTATGTATTGTGATGATGTATTTGTGTGGCATTGTATGCCTTATGTATGTATCCCCATCTATTATGTAAGGTTGATGTAATGATATCCACCTTGCAAAAGCGTTTCAATATGCGGGTCTATCCTTTGTGGGACCTTCGAGTTCCTTTTGGATAGGGTCGCATATTGGGCGTGATAAGTTGGTATCAGAGCCAGGTCCGACCATAGGAGCCCCCTTGATTGTTGGCCGTTGTTGAGTCTAGAACAAAACTATTTTGAGTCTTAGGATTATATATATCGGAGAGTAGGATTCTTTTTACTCCTCAGTCCCTTCGTCGCTCTGGTGAGGACTCCTGACATAGATGTTTTGACTTTCCTCTCCTCAAATTTCACTAATTTTTTTTAGGATCACGTGGGTATCTTGGAATCGTTTCAATGGTTTTGTGACGAGAACATTGTTCTTGGTGCCTCCTGTCTATTTATGTGGCTTTGACCCGGGGAGTTGAGCTCCGAGGTGTTGTCGTCACAATTTTATCATTGCAGTTCTAGAATACCTGAGATTTGCCGACATCGAAAATCTCTGTTATGCAGTTGTTGGTGAGATAACCCTGATAACCCAGTACTAGGGAGAGCTCGAGAGTATTGCCATAACTCGTATAACGGATGCTTTTTCAAGGTTGAGGTACACGATTTCTGAAGGTTTCTTGGTTATGTGTTGACGGATGGATATAGCTGGATGTAGGAATTGTTAGTTTGGGTGAGATATATTGCTTCCCCTGTATCCCCAACACCAGATTGCATAACCAGAAAGTTTCGGGAGTTTTATAGGTGAGAATTCAAGTAGCTCCTAGAATATCTTTTCGACAGATGCATGATATGAGATTGGGGTTCGATGTCTAGTGTTCCGCCTTTCCACAATCGTTTTTACAGTGGTCTCGTTGTGTCTTAAAGAACCCTTGGCTATGCTGGTTCGGGGACACTTCGTATGTCATGTGCACTGCCTTGTACATGATGGTGCTGTACACTCGAGCCCGTGTGGGCCCCACCACGAAAACTTCGGACGAAATCTCTATCATATGTTTGTTCCGGCTTATTCTACAAGCCAAATCCTTTGTTTTGTTTTGAGTTGTGGTATTCGAGTTGCTTCGAATCAAGTGTTGGTTCCATACCTTTCAAGTGGTGTTCTCATATTTCTATGGGAGTACTAATCCTTCTGGATCATCGAGGTCGTCATGTTAATTCTTTTCCAACCGTGTGCTTCTCTTCAAGTGGATCCGATCATTTTCAACATCCGCAAGATCAACTCTAAGTTTTCTCACCGGTGTCCATTCCATATGCCCCAAGTTGCCTTTGTTTTCCTGCCCTCCCACCTTTTTCTGCAAGGACTCATTTATTTTAATCAAGCATCCATTTATTCATGTGAAGTCTCTCCATTCTTTTCCTGTCAATGTTCTTATCCAGTGATTTCCCATGAAGATGCTCAACAGTTTTAACTTCATCATCCTTCGTTCTTTTTCTTCTCCGGTGGATCCATTTCAAGCTTTCAGTGTTGATCATATTCTTTTTCCCCGTGTCACATGCTTTTTCCACGTCGGTGCACCTCTTAATTGTTCACCTCTCTCTATTCTTGTCCGGAGTGCTCAAGATATCTCAGAAGAATCATGTTTCCTTTCTTAATCCGTTCGAGTTACTTCAAGTTTTTCTCTCATTCAAGCTATTTAATTCAACCGGTTCAATCTCTCTTTAAAAGCATTTCCAATGGTGTTTTCTTTTGAGTGGTCCCTAACCAACAAGTCTTTTCCCAGGATCTTACCTGACTCTTCTAATTCTCCCGGAGTTATTCTCAAATTCCTTTTTTAAGTTTGATGTAAGAATGGATTCCATCAGTCAGATGTTTTCCAAGATCGATTTCAAATTATTTGCCTTGTTGGCTCAACCTCTTTGTTTTTCATTCTCCTGGAGTATCTCCAAAAATTCAGGGTGGTTCTCGTCATCATTCTCAACATGTGAAGACCGAAGAAGAGTTTCTCTTAAATCTTGCTCCATTCTCTTCAAGATTCATGGTTCTAGCTTGATGCCATCCTCTCATAATTGTTTTTGATTGTGAGAATTTTTTTTCATCCATCCGGAGCAATTCAAGAGTCTTTTCAGATTGATTCTCCGCAACCCATCATCTCAGAATTATTCATTCAAGCTTTCAGCTCTCGTTCTCCAAATCTTACCGGTGGATCGTTCAAATATCCTCTAATCAGTTCATGATCTCTTCATTCTCATGTACCTAGATCCCCTCAAGTATCTTCATTCGTTTTCCAATTCTTCCCGGTGTTTCTTTATCTTTTCTTCGTTTATTTTCAATTCTTACGGTGGTTCGTTCAAGAGTTCTCTTTTCTTGGTTATCATATCGAATCATTCGTTGTTTCCAAATTCCACCGGTGGTTCCTTGAAGACCTTCACAAGTTTGCGCCATATCTATCTTGATCCTTTTTACGAGAATAAGTAGTATGCCAAATCCATTGTTTGTCATCAATTTAAATTGGTGAAGGATAGGCATGACATAATTCTTATTCTTCTTTCATCCAAGTGATTAATTCCTTCTTCCGAAGATTGTTCATGATGAAGTAATTCTCGGTTCTAGTATTCATCTTTTCTTTCCGGAGTTCCAAGTTCTCTCGGTTATATCATCACAAAGCTCCATCTAAATCATCGTAAGGTTTCACCTTATGTTCTCAAGTTCTCTTTCTTTTTACCATCCTTTTATTACCGGAGTTCTTCATGGAGGCTCTACATGGTGGTTCATCAAGGATTCTTTTCATTCTTCAATTGTTCTTCAAGATTTCTCTCGAAGTTATGATCCGCCAAGCTATACTCTAAAATTAAACATGGTGCTAAACACATGTTTTGTTTTGGGGAGTTCAAGCATTCTTCTTCTTGCATTCCGAAGTGCAATTCGTTCTACCTTATCATTTGAGGTGGTGTTATGTCATTCTTGATAATTTGGAGTTCATGTTTCTTGATTCACATGTTCTCAAGAATGAGGTATTTTAAATCCATCAATCTCTTCTTTGGAGTTATCTTGGTATAGATTTCACCTAAAGCCTTCCCCTGAGGAATGTTGCTATTTGTGGTGCTTATCAATGATCCAAGTTTTCTCCTATCCTCTCGGCGAAAGCAGTTTTCATCTCTTCGCTGATCTCAAGCAAGCAATTGTTTCAGTTAGTGGCTGGTTGTCACCTCATCATTTTGAGATGTTTTCCATAAGCCCACTACAAGCTTATTCTTTTCGTTGTTGGTTTTCCAACAACCCCGTTGTAACCATCTTGGAAGGGTGCTTTCCAAGCTCATTTGTGGTACAAGTTGGCATTTTCTTCTCCATTCTTCTATTTCAACGATCTAGCTTCTATTATTTCATTCCGGAGTCATTGTGATGTTGCTCTCTTCACTCATCATCTCGATTTGAGGATCGTGTTCTTTCCATGCTTATCCATTTAACCGTAGTGTTGTGTCTATCATTCCTCTTTTAACCGGAGTCCCATCCAAGTGCTTTCATTTTGCCAAGTTCAAATTATATTTCCTTCCATGCCCAATCGGAGTGTTGTATCATCTTTTCAATATCTTTTCAGCTTATCAAGTTTTCTTCTTTTTTTACCGGAGTGCTGCCCGAATTCTTCCTCTCTCATCTTGTTTTAACCGGAGTGGTTTCCAATTCTATCTTGTCCATTAAACTCTTGATTCGTGTCTTTGCAACCTACAAGGTTCTCGAATGTTCCTTGTTCCTCTTTTCTAACGGAGTGTTTTCAACTTTTTTCATCTTCGTTGTTTTGTTTCTTCATTTTTCTCAACCTCTCAAGGTTCGTGGTTTCACTCGTTTGTACAAGAAGCAACTTAATTTACCTCTTCTCTTCCTCTTCCATTTCCCTCCGGTGCCATCCTAGATCTCGGGACGAGATCCTCTCGTAGTGGTGGAGTGTTGTAACGCCCCGGATACAACTTTCCATATTCGAAACTCCAACTCTTGCCTTTTCCGGAGATGCGATTTGATATTTCCTCCGTGGTTGGGTTTTGTCTGTTGTTTTGCATTTTGTTCTTGTTATGCATCTCGTCTCATAGCATCACGCGCATTGCATTGGCATCATTTTCATAAAACTTGCATCCGTTCGGGTTTCCCCGATTCTCTCTGTTGTCCGTTCTGAGCTAGACACACTTGCACGCGCCCGCGGCACCTCCGAAATATTATTTTATAAGTGGCATAAAATATTCTCGGAATGGGTTGCAACTTGGCGTGCGATCTTATATTAGTGTAGACAGAGCGCCTGCCAAGTTTCGTCGCATTCGGAGTCCGTTTGACTGCCCAACCGTTATAATTATAACCGCGATATAGTCGGTTTAATCGTCGGATGTTTCGGTCTCCGAAACTGCCACCGGGTCGCTCTGTTTCTCTCTCTTCTCAGCTCGAGGCATTCTACACAGCCCACCTGCAGCCACCTAGTCCCCCCTCTGTCCGGAGCGCACGATCGCGATCCGAGGGTCCGGAAACCCCTCCTAACCCCCTAACCCTAGCCCCCTTACTATATATAGATGTCTCCCCTTCCAATTTTGGCAGCCTACCCCCTCTCCTCCTTGTTTTCACCGCCTCCCTCCTCAAATTCCGTGCACCCCAACCAGCCTCCACCACCTGCGCCGCCCCCTCCTCGTTTTCCAGCGCCGGCCAGCCACCTCCCGCCACTTGGCGTGCCCCGGTTGGCCAGCCGCCGCCCCAGCCGCGCCATCCTCCACTCAACGCCCTCCACGAATCCTCCCCGCGCCCCACTTCGCCGCGGGCCCGCCAGGACCCAGATCGGGTCCTGGGAAGCCCGCCCGAGCCCGTGCGCGCCGCCATTCGCCCGATCCCGCAGGCCCGCACACGCCTGGCTCGGGAGCTCCTCTGCCCGAGCTCCCTCGCCGCTCCAACCCCGCTGCCCGCCGCCTCACAGAACCTCCCCGGAGCGCCGCCTCCCGCCCTCCGCGACCCCGTCGCCGGAGCGCCCGTGCCACCCTGCCAGGTCGCCGCCTCCCTCTCTCTCCCATCTCTCCCTCTGGTTTCTGTCTCTCTCTCTCTCTCTCTCTCTCTCTCTTAGATCTCTCTCTCTCCCCTTGCAGGAACCTCGTCGCCGGCCTCCTCGTCGTCCAGTCTCGCCGGATCCGGGGTCCCCAGGCCCGGATCTCCCCGTTCCTGCCGGAACCGCCCCACGCCGCCCCGTCCTTGCCTGCTCGCCGCTGGCGCCATCTACCGCCGCCACCCTACCTCATCCCTGCTCAGGAACGGGTAGCACGACGCCTCGCCCGCTTGCATCAACCGTGTGTGTGCATGCGCCCCGCTTTCGGCCCAGCAGCACCGCGGCCCAGCCCTCCTCCCTGGCCTGCCTCCAGCCTCCTCCGACCGGGCCACGGCCCATGGGTGAGCTGCCCCAGCGCTTCCCTTTTTTTTCCTTCTGCTGGGCCTGTTCCAGTGGTTTCAGCCTGCGTAGGTTTTTTTTAGTATATGCGAATTTGTCTAATTATCCAGCGATTTACAGTTTTACAGAAAACCCCTTAATGTTCATGCATCAATAATTAATCAACCGTGCATCGGATTTAAATAATTTATATATGAAAAATGCTCAGAAAATTGTGTAGATTAATAATATGCCATTTTCATCCATGTTTGAAATGTTTAATTTGCTGTTTCCATTAATTTGCATAAATGCCATGCTAAAATGATTTATTTCATAACTAAATAACCGTAACTCCGTTTTAAATAAACTTTATATGTAAATGGGGTGGAAAAATGCCTAGATTAACATGGTGCACTTTGTTTTACTGTTTGACAACTCTAAAATTTTGTTTAGGGCAGAACAGTACCAAATCCATAATTTGCATATGGGGATTTTCCGGAATTGTTGTTTGTTATTTCCGGCCTCATTTAAACTTGCCTAGATAGCTAGTTCCTTTATGTTTCACCCTCTTGCCATGTTTAACAACATTTAATATTGTTTGGTAGCTTAAACGAGATTAAACTAAATATGTCCATGTGCTGTTTTGTCAATATGCAACTCGTTGCATATTGATCTCCACATAACTTGTAGTATTGTTTGTTGCACTTTGCCTTGCCATGCCTCATTAAACCGGTCATGCATCATACTTGTTTGTGCATCATGCCATGTTTATGCTTGTGCATTTACCGTGTTGTTTGTTTCTTTCCGGTGTTGCTTCTTAGTTCCGGTAATGTTGCGATTGTGAGGATTTGTTCGACTGCTCCCGTTCGTCTTCTTCATGGACTCGTTCTTCTTCCTAGCGGGATTTCAGGCAAGATGACCGCTACCCTGGATCTCACTACTATCATTTCTGTGCTAGTTGATTCGTTCTATCACTTTGCTGCGCTACCCATCATCTGTTTGTTGAGCCATCCCATGTTGCCATGAACCTCTAACCTTTGACACCTTTCCTATGCAAACCGTTGTTTGGCTATGTTACCGCTTTGCTCAGCCCCTCTTATAGCATTGTTAGTTGCAGGTGAAGTTGAAGATTTCTCCATGGTGGACAGGATTTTGGTTGCGATTTCACAATATCTCGTATATTATTAATGCATCTATATATTTGGTAAAGGGTGGAAGGCTCGGCCTTATGCCAGGTGTTTTGTTCCACTCTTGCCGCCCTAGTTTCCGTCATACCGGTCTTATGGTCCCGGATTTTGCGTTCCTTACGCGGTCGGGTGATTTATGGGACCCCCTTGACAGTTCGCTTTGAATAAAACTCCTCCAGCAAGGCCCAACATTGACTTTTACCAATTGCCTCACCACCACCTATATTTCCCTTGGGAGTAATTAACCCAAGGGTCATCTTTATTACAGCCCCCCCGGGCCAGTGCTTGTCTAAGTGTTGGTCCGAACCAGAGCCACTTGCAGCGCCACCTCGGGGAAACTCGAGGGCTGGTTTTAGTTGCACGTAGTGTTCATCCGGTGTTGCCCTGAGAACGAGATATGTGCAGCTCCTATTGGGATTGTTGGTGCATCGGGCGGTCTTGCTGGTCTTGTTTTACCATTGTCGAAATGTCTTGTAAACCGGGATTCCGAGTCTGATCGGGTCTTCCTGGGAGAAGGTCTATTCCTTCGTTGATCGCGAGAGCTTGTCATGGGCTAAGTTGGGACACCCCTGCAGGGTATAATCTTTCGAAAGCCGTGCCTGCGGTTATAGGCAGATGGGAATTTGTTAATGTCCGGTTGTAGACAAATTGACACCAGATCCAAATTAAAACGCATCAACGGTGTGTGTAGCCGTGATGGTCTCTTTTCGGCGGAGTCCGGGAAGTGAACACGGTTTTGGGTTATGTTTGACGTAAGTAGGAGTTCAGGATCACTTCTTGATCATTGCTAGCTTCACGACCGTTCCGCTTGTTCTCTTCTCGCTCTTATTTGCGTATGTTAGCCACCATATATGCTTAGTCGCTGCTGCAGCCTCACCACTTTACCCCTTCCTTTCCCTTTAAGCTTTGCTAGTCTTGATACCCATGATAATGGGATTGCTGAGTCCTCGTGGCTCACAGATTACTACAACAACAGTTGCAGGTACAGGTTATGTGATGATCATGACGCGAGAGCGATGTTTGCTTGTGTTGGAGTTCTTCTTCTGCTTCTTCTTCGATTAGGGGATAGGTTCCAGGTCGGCAGCCTGGGCTAGCAGGATGGATGTCGTTTGAGTTTCTGTTTGTGATTCATCCGTAGTCGGATGATGCTCTTATGTATTGTGATGATGTATTCGTGTGGCATTGTATGCCTTATATATGTATCCCCATCTATTATGTAATGTTGATGTAATGATATCCACCTTGCAAAAGCGTTTCAATATGCGGGTCTATCCTTGGTGCGACCTTCAAGTTCCTTTTGGATAGGGTCGCATATTGGGCGTGACATAGGCCCAGTCGGAGCTGGCGAGCCGCCTACGGCGCGATCCATCTTGCGTTGGTAAGCTTCTGACAAGCGCCTCATGCTTGCCAGCTTCTTCGCGCCCTCGACGAGCTGAAGGCGGAGTGCCTCCAGCGTCTCGCCGTCGGCGACTTCTGGAATCGGCGCCGCAAGGCCTCGCAGGGCCGGGTCGAGCGGGTCATGCGCTCCTTCACCAGAGCGCTCGCCGTGCTCGAGGACGAGGACCTCAGTGACAGTGCTTCCGCCGCTCCCCGCATATGAGAGCGGCTCGTCATAGACCACCACGTTGGTGGGGAACGCGTCGAGCGACGCGGTGTCAGAGTCGACCAGCGTCGGGTCGGTGGATCCTATGGACTCCAGGTCCGCGGCAGGCTCGCCGGCGGCGTGGAGTTGGTCGAGGAGGACCGCGAGGAGGCTCTTGGGAACACTCGTGCCTGCGTCGGACGCAGGCTCATCGGAGAGGTGAACCTCACCGATAAGATCGGCGAGGCAGCTGGCCGCACGGGCGATCTCTGCACCGTGCAGTGCGTCGGCATAGACGCCATCCGGCGTGCCGGGCTGGCTGTGCTCGCCAGGAAGGAACAGGGTTCCCTTCTAGAGCAGATCTTCGGACGACGGTGCACCTCGCCCCACGGTGGGCGCCAAATGTCGGGGGTTGGATGCGACATATGCCATAGGGTGGCTTATCATGGTGGGAGCGAGTAGAACGTCGCCGGTGCCTGGAAGCGGGATGAGGCGAAGACATGCACGCCGGCGGAACTTACCTAGCTTCAGGGCTCTCCTAGGAGATAACACCCCTACTGCTGCTCTGCGGGGTCTCCGCATGATCACTCAAGCAAGGTGACTACAATGGTGCTCCTAGAGCTGTTTCGGGAGGCAGGAGAGGGAAAGGCTAGCTCTCTCCTCCCGTGCTATCTGGTCTATCTCTATTCAGGTCCGAACCCTTTGCATGGGTGCCCCGGGGGGTTTATATAGGCCTACCCCCCGGGGGTACAATAGTAATACGGCTGGGCGCGGGTCCCATCCGTCTGTCTCTCAGGCCACTGTCCTTCCTGCCGGCTTCTCGGGCCCGCCGGCTAGCGGGTCCCGCGGACAGGCTCGACGCTGTAGCGGCACTCCTGATGACGCAGGCTTGGTCATCGGGTCGTGGCAACAGTGCCGCCGTCTATCGGGCGATCACTATCGCCATTCCCCATCTTATCTGGTTAATGGCTCATGGGGCCCTGGGGGGAGTCGGCCGACTCCAGGGAGGCCGACTCCCGCAGGTCCGTCTTCAGGCCGCCTTCGGCCCACCTACGGATAGGCGGCCCCGCCGCCCTCGGATCGTACAGGCCGGCGTCATGGGCACAGTGTTCTGCGCACTGTGGCTGAGGTCAGGGCAGGCATGGCAACAGTGCCGCGCCTCACTGGAGATCTTCCAGCGATACGGCCCGCTGTACCCATGCCGACCCTTTGTGAGCAGGGAGGAGGGAACGGCCACACCGTGACCGTACCCCGCGTCGTGCTTCGGGATGGGGGAGGAGTCATGGGCCGACTCTCCATAGTCGGCCTCTCTGGAGGTCGCCAGCTTGGAGTCGGCCTCTTCGGAGTCGCCGTCTGGGACTCGGCATACTTTGGAGTCGCTCCTGGGACTCGGCCTGAGGGGCGCGGCCTGCCCCGATGTCCTGAAATGTCTTGGGGCTCGGGTTAGCCTACCCGTGGCCCATTACTCCGACACCTCGTAACCATCACATGCATCACTTACCACCGCGGACATGAGACAATCATCTTAGGATCCAATCAAGCTTGGTATAAACAATACCACAGTAATCATTTGATGACCACAAGGAGCTTGACCTTTACCCGTGATTCTCGCATAACACCACAAATATCCAACAACTCGGTATCCTCGATACCACGGTGATCCTCTCACGTTCACATAAAGATCAACCAACTTCTTTCATAATCGGGTTGTTATTAAGCACACCATTATTATTCTTGTTGACCCATAGTGTGACCAACTATGAACTGGGCCCTCATCCACGGGCACAGCTATTGATAGATTTAACACACTATCGGTGTCAAAACCGGCGGATCTCGGGTAGGGGGTCCCGAACTGTGCGTCTAGGCGGATGGTAACAGGAGACAAGGGACACGATGTTTTTACCCAGGTTCGGGCCCTCTCGATGGAGGTAAAACCCTACTCCTGCTTGATTAATATTGATGATATGGGTAGTACAAGAGTAGATCTACCACGAGATCAGAGAGGCTAAACCCTAGAAGCTAGCCTATGGTATGATTGTTGTTCGTCCTACAGACTAAAACCCTCTGGTTTATATAGACACCGGAGAGGGATAGGGTTACAAAGAGTCAGTTAGAATGGGAGGAGATCTACATATCCGTATCGCCAAGCTTGCCTTCCACGCCAAGGAAAGTCCCATCCGGACACGGGACGAAGTCTTCAATCTTGTATCTTCATAGTCAGGGAGTCCGGCTAAAGGTCATAGTCCGTCCATCCGGACACCCCCTAATCCGGGACTCCCTCAGTAGCCCCTGAACCAGGCTTCAATGACGACAAGTCCAGCGCGCAAATTGTCTTAGGCATTGCAAGGCGGGTTCCTCCTCCGAATACTTCATAGAAGATGTTGAACACAAGGATAGTGTCCAGCTCTGCAAAATAAGTTCCACATACCACTGTAGAGAGAATAATATTCGTACAAATCTAATTTTCTGTCGTATTCCGCAGCATGACATTATGCCACAGCCAACCCTTTATTCGAATCGTTTTACTGTCCCATCTCAGCGCGTTTAGCGAGGCGGTTTCCTTGGCACGTCTTGTCAAAGCAGAGATCATGTCCCCTTATTCCAGGATTCTCATCAATACATGTGTGGGTAACCCAACCGCGCCATTAATCGCGGCCCTTGGGAGATAAACGAGTTTTACTTGGCTGGTGGGGGCACATAATTTCTGCCGCCCATATAAGGGGATAAGGATCCGCCCTTTCCATCTACGCCTTCTTCCTCCCTTGCTTATCCATTTCCGCGGACTCGAGCTCCAGCGCCCAAGCCCGCACTTCCCACCTCAACCTTCTCCTACAATGTCCGGAGCGGGAGGCAGGTGGATGGCCTCCTCCGTTATGGAGAGACACATCAAAAAGTTGAGGAAGGCTGGATACCTGTCTTACGACATTGCGCACCGGCTTCCAAATGAGGGGCAGCTCATCCCCACCCCCATGCCCCATGAGAGGGTGGTGTTCCTCCCCCATTTCCTCCACGGATTCGGCTTCCCTCTCCACCCATTTGTCCGGGGACTCATGTTCTACTACGGCCTAGATTTCCACGATCTGGCCCCGAACTTCATCCTCAACATCTCAGCGTTTATCGTCGTGTGGAAGGTCTTCCTCCGCATCAAACCCCACTTCGGCTTATGGCTAAAGACCTTCAACGTCAAGCCGAAGGTCGTGGGCGGCCGGCAAGCAGAGTGTGGAGGTGCCATGGTGGGCAAGATGGCCAACGTCACATGGCTCGAGGGCGCCTTCGTGGAAACCATCAAAGGGTGGCAATCAGGATGGTTCTACATCACCGAGCCGCGTGAACCTGAATGGGCAGCGGCCCCCGAATTCCGATCTGGCATCCCCACACGGCTCACCTCATGGAAAGAGACGGGCCTATCGTGGAGTAATTCGGCAGAGGTGACCGGACTCCAAACCTGCGTTAAAGACCTGATTGACAGGAAGGTTAAACTTGTCACCGTAGTCCAGGTCATGTTCTTCCGCCGGATCCTCCCATGTCAACGAAGGGCTTTTAATTTGTGGGAATTCGACCCGGCCCAGCACCAAACTTTGTCTAGGCTCTTCGACACAACGCACGAAGATGCCTGGAAGGTGCTTTTCAAGAGCTCCGAGGTTCACCCTCCCATTACCGAGGATCGCGGATTCTGCGCAAAGCGCCAAGCCAGTGCAGTAAGCTTAGTTTACCCATTACAGGGTACTTGTTTTTCATAGTTTGACTCTATGCGGGATCTAAACTCCCGTTCCTTTAACAGGACTGGCAGAAGAAGGCCGGACAGATCGACTGTCCAGCTCCTTTGCCCGAAGGCCCAGCAGACGCCCGCTTGGCAAAGTTGCTGGTTCCGGCACCTCACGTGGTGCCGGAGAAGAAGGCCAAGAAGAAGGCCACAGGAACTTGAAGGAGCTCCCGACGCCTGGTGGTGTCGGACTCATCGCCCGACGACCCCAAAGCGCACTCCTCCTCCGAAGACGAGGAGAAGGAAGAAGAAGCCTCTCCCCCTCCAGTGGGGGGATCAAAGAAAAGAAAGGCCGCCCCAACTGGGGAGGCCGGAGGGTCCAAGAAGGGGAAGACCCTTCTTCCGGACTACGCCTCCGACACCGACGACAGAGGAGAGGAGTGGCGATCCAGGGCACAGCCCCTGACCAAATCGTAAGTATCCAGATACCAGAATAGTTCATGGCATTCCTTTATTTGCACAGTACCTTCTGACGCCGAATATAATCATGCAGTCCGCCCAAGGCTCAGCTCGACGATTTGTCGAGCGGCTCCTTGGATTCGTCGGACATGAATAGTCTTTCACTCCCGACGGTTACCTCCCCACGCCCTACGGATGATGCCGAGGTGGAGTCCCAAAAGGGGCTAAACCAGGACGAGGTGGTCCTGGAGGCGCCGCAAGGCGACCTCCCGGACTCCAGGCCCAAAGGGGATAAAACCCCAGAGGGATCTAAGTCCAGCCTTGGGCCGGACACCGCACCGGAACCTTCAGTGGCTCCGGAGTCCGGCAGGCGGCCCCCTCGCAAGAAGGGCAAGCCTATGACGCCGACGGCCTCCATGCAACCGGAGGCGCCAGACAATTTGCTGGAGGTGCTTAACGACGCCTCCATCAACGAGGAACACCGCACTGTTATGAGTGCGGTGATCCAGAAGGTTCAGTTCGCCAAGAGCGGGCTGACAGAAGCCTGTGCCAGCCTTCTAACAGGCTTCGAGGTATGTATTTAAAACATGTACAAATATTACCGCATAGACAATAGCCCCTGATGCTTAGTTTGGTGTTCGGAAAGAAAAGCCAGACTGAGGATCTAAAAAGATATACGCAGGAGTCTAACATAAATATGTCAATATGGGAATGCAGGCTACGCTGCTGACCTCTGCCAGACTGACTGCGGAGGTCGATGCATTGAAGCAGAGCCTCGAGCGGTCCGAGAACGAGCTCGGCCAACGTGAATAATGACAGGACCAATGTGAATGTTACAGGGGCCACAACCAAGGTGGCGGCCCTGAAGGAAGCGCTGTCCAAGGCCAAAGACAATGCGGCCATGGAGTGCACTGAGTGAAAAAAGCAGGAGGCGCAGGTGGCGGAGGTGCGGCAAGAGCTTAATGCTCTTGTGAAAAAACATGAGAGTTTAGAGCTTACTCAAAGACTCGAGAGTCTGAGCTTGCCTCGGCACTGGAAAGCACCAAATCTGCCAAGGCCGAAGCACCAAATCCAGGAAATTGAGGCGATGAAAAAGATAGCCGCGGGTAAGGCATTCTTTATGCAAAGCAAGCACGTGAAAGTAAATTACTTGTTACTTACTCGAGTCCGGAGCTCTCCAGGAGCATTCGCAAATCTGCCCCGTAGTGTATCCGACGCCGCCGCATTCTACCGGGCCGAGGAGGGGAGCTCGACAGAGAAGGTGTTCTGGTCCCAGTATGCTAAGGCCGGACACCCGGTGCCCCTGAGCGACCAGCTGAAGCAGCTGGTCGAGCTCCATAAGGCAGCCGAACAGGCCATGAAGGGCCTTATAGGCCGGCTGTGGCCTGGAGAGGCCATGCCTGGGAGCTACTTTGGGCTGGTGCGGCGGCTGGTGGATGCCTGTCCATGGCTTGAAGTCATCAAGCGCTCCGTATGCATCGAAGGCGCCCGTAGGGCCCTTGCCCGTGCCAAAGTGCACTGGGGCAAGCTGGATGCTGAGAAGCTGGTGAAGGATGGGCCACCGGAGGGGAAGGAGCATCGCAGGCCCGAGATGTACTATGAGGGCGTCCTGAAGGGTGCCCGCCTTGTGGCGAACGAATGTTCCAAGGATTTAATTTTTGAGTAAACTAGCTCATTTGTATCATGTGCGCTGAAAACTTGTTCATATGTGCTAAGCAACGATTTTTGAATTTAAAATATTACCTTCTGTGCGGCGGTTTATTAAATCTGAGAGATGCAAGTCATCAGCTTCTGCCCCCATGCCACGAGTGCTGGGGTGTTCGGGATGAACCTGAGCGCTCTTATTCCCATTCTTGGGTCCTTCGAGGGAGGCGCTCAGCACAACGAACAAGGCAATCAGACTTATAATGCTTTATCACTCTCACTTAGCCATAGAATTCTATAATTTTAAATTTCAGCGAAGCCCCTAGTATTCGGAAGACCGAGTTCGGGGCTCTATCCACGCCTAGGCCGGATAAATCCAGCTCCTCGCTCTAAGCGGCATAAGTCTTTAGGGACTCAAAAAACCTCTCGAACATTGACCGGTCTCTCGCCTATCATGACGATCAGTTTTAGCTTTCTCTACTGAGGTGTTAACCCAGCTCAACTAGGGCACAATCGCAGTAGTTCTCCCAGCGCTACCTTAGCTGATATAGCGGAACGTAAGGTACCAAAACATGGGAGCCGGGCAAACCCAACTATTGACCCAAGACATGATTCGGAGCCGATTCATATAATGCTATAAGTTCGGGGTGCTGCACTCATGAGAGTGTTCGGTCTTCTCACACCGTATTCTGGGGTACTTAAGCCCCTAGTGTATTGGCCGTACCAAAGTGTGCGGTTGCAGAATGTCATAACTGAACATATTTACATGAAAAATGAATGCAATAATAGACAAGAGCTATGTATTGTTTATTAAAGGGCTGCTATGAAAGCAGAACGATACAAATAGTGCGATAAGCAAGAGATGGGATTTTTTAACATGTCCCCCTCCAGGGGCAAGCTGCGAGACTTTAAGTAAGACAGGTATTTAGCTCGTTATAGAGACCACCTGGACTTTCGACGTGGCTTGCTATCTCCCTGGTTGTTGCATCGTGTGTTCGGCAAGTGTACTGCCGGACAGGCCTTCCGAAGAGTGGAGTCCTGAAAGTAAGAAAAGAGAAATGACAAAATCGGGAGCCCCTAGTGCGGTTGAGCCGCATTCTGGGCATGCCGTGGTTCTGCCCCTCCCCTTATGCCCATGGTATTTCCAGAGCATAATTATGTACGTGTGGTACTTGTTTCGCAATCTCGCGAGGGCTGGAGTTGGAGCCGCACTGCTATGCTTGCTCGGAACGTGCCAGACGGTCTTGTTGTAGGTTACTCTGGGCGTGCTTGACGGTGTCCAGACGTTTAACAGTCGGACTAGAGAATTGCCTTGAGAGGCTACTTTGTACTTCCGCCGCGAGGGCCGCCGTGTGCTCCTCTATTCGGAGAGAGCGTTTCATGTTTCCATTGACCGTAATGACTCCTCGAGGGCTTGGCATCTTGAGCTTGAGGTATGCATAGTGCCGCACTGCATTGAACTTTACAAATGTGGTTCGCCCGAGCAGGGCGTGATAGCCACTGTGGAACGGGACTATATCGAAGATTAACTCCTCGCTTCGGAAATTATCCGGGGATCCGAAGACCACTTCGAGTGTAACTGAGCCTGTACAGCTGGCTTCGACACCTGGTATGACGCCTTTAAAGGTCGTCTTTGTGGGTTTAATACTTGAGGGATCTATGCCCATTTTTCGCACTATATCCTGATAAAGCAGGTTCAGGCTGCTGCCGCCGTCCATGAGGACTCTAGTGAGGTGAAATCCGTCAATGATTGGGTCTAGAACCAATGCAGCGAATCCGCTGTGACGAATGCTAGTGGGATGGTCCCTTCGATCAAAAGTGATCGGGCAGGAGGACCATGGGTTGAACTTTGGGGCGACTGGCTCCAACACATATACGTCCCTGAGCGCACGCTTCCGTTCTCTTTTGGGGATGTGGGTTGCGTATATCATGTTCACCGTCCGCACTTGTGTGGGAAAACCCTTCTGTCCTCTGTTGTTAGGCGGCCGGGGCTCCTCCTCGTCATCGCTATGCAGCCCCTTGTCTCTGTGTTCGGCACTTAACTTGCCTGCCTGCTTGAACACCCAACAATACCTGTTGGTGTGATTGGCTGGTTGTTCGGGGGTGCCGTGTATCTGGCATGAGCGGTCGAGTATTCGGTCCAAACTAGACGGGCCCGGAGTACTTCTTTTAAATGGCTTTTTCCGTTGACCAGGTTTAGAGCCTCTGAATCCGGCATTAACTGTCGTATCCTCAGTATTCTCGCCATTAATGCGGTGCTTGCGCTTGTTGCGACGCGACCTGCCATTGTTGTCCTTGGTATTCGAATTACCTGGGCTCTTGGTCATGTTAGTGCTACGAGCTAGCCAGCTGTCTTCTCCCGCGCAAAAGCGGGTCATGAGTGTCGTGAGGGCTGCCATGGATTTCGGCTTTTCCTGTCCTAGGTGCCGGGCGAGCCATTCGTCTTGGATGTTATGCCTGAAGGCTGCGAGGGCCTCTACATCCGAACAGTCGACTATTTGATTTTTCATGGTTAGGAACCGTGTCCAAAATTGTCTGACCGATTCCTCTAGCTGCTGAATTATGTGGCTTAGGTCATTGGCGTCTGGTGGTCGCACATAAGTGCCCTGGAAGTTGTCGAGGAATGCGGATTCCAGGTCCTCCCAGCAACCAATTGACTTTGCTGGCAAGCTGTTAAGCCAATGCCGAGCTGGTCCTTTAAGCTTGAGTGGGAGGTATTTTATGGCGTGTAGATCATCACCGCGGGCCATGTGGATATGAAGGAGATAATCCTCGATCCATACCGCAGGATCTGTTGTGCCATCGTATGATTCGATGATTACGGGTTTATACCCTTCGGGGATTTGATGATCCATTACTTCATTGTGAAGCATAGTGGGTGTGCGGCGCCTCCGTAGATCGATCTTGTTTGCCTGGCCTTGTCCTCCAATATGTCTCGCAGGTCTGGCGCGTTTCCCCGTACCTTGGTACTTTTTGAGCGGCGCCGGGGCGCGGCTTGAATGGATGGCCGAGAGGCCTCTCTCTCGCGGCCACGAGGTGGCCGGTCGGCCGTGTCATACGCTGGTGATGTAGGTTTAGTTGATTCCTCCTCTAATTGGGGTAGCAACCTGCGCTTTGGGTAGCTCTTGGAGGGGCATTCGAGTTTGTACTCTTCGGCCGCCAGGACTTCAGTCCATCTGTCGGCTAGCAAATCCTGGTCAGCTCTAAGCTGCTGCTGTTTTTTCTTAAGGCTGCTTGCCGTGGCCATAAGCCCGCGTTTGAACGCTCTTGTTCGACGGGATCCTCAGACATGACAAATTCGTCGTCGTCGAGGCTTGCCTCGTCTTCGGAGGGAGGCATATAATTGCCGTCCTCGACCTCTCTGTCTGCCGATCTCTCATGAGGGCTGGCTTCCCCATCCTTCTGTGCGGAATCCTGCTGGAGGGGGTTGTCTTCGGCACTGTCCGGGGTGTTATTGTCTCCGGTGCCGGAATCGCTGTTTTTGCTGTGGCGGGATTTAGAGCGGCGCCACTGACGTTGGTGCTTAGGCTGCTTCTTGGACGGGTCATCCTCCGTTTTTCCATCGCCATTCCCTTATTTTGGGGTGTCCAACCATCCATCCTCGATTGGCGCAGTCGACTCCGAGCTAAGGGTCAGAGCGGACATCTGAGCGGCCTTCTGGGCACTGTTCGGCGGCAGAGCTAGATCATGCCCATCATGACAGTGCAGCACGCTAGGCTGTGGCTCGAATCCGTCGAAGATCAAGTCTCCGTGGATGTCAGCCGTGTAGTTCAAACTTCCAAATCTGACCTGATGGCCAGGGGCGTAGCTTTCGATTCGCTCCAGATGGCCAAGTGAATTGGCCCGTAGTGCAAACCCGCCGAATACGAAGATCTGTCCGGGGAGAAAAGTCTCACCCTAGACCGCATCGTTGTTGATGATCGGAGCAGCCATCAGGCCTAAAGGTGACGACACAGAGGTACTCTCAATGAAAGCACCAATGTCGGTGTCAAAGCCGGCGGATCTCGGTAGGGGGTCCCGAACTGTGCGTCTAGGCGGATGGTAACAGGAGACAAGGGACAAGATTTTTTTACCTAGGTTCGGGCCCTCTCAATGGAGGTAAAACCCTACTCCTGCTTGATTAATATTGATGATATTGGTAGTACAAGAGTAGATCTACCACGAGATCAGAGAGGCTAAACCCTAGAAGCTAGCCTATGGTATGATTGTTTTTCATCCTATGGACTAAAACCCTCCGGTTTATATAGACACCGGAGAGGGCTAGGGTTACACAGAGTCGGTTACAATGGGAGGAGATCTACATATCCGCATCGCCAAGCTTAACTTCCACGCCAAGGAAAGTCCCATCCAGACATGGGACGAAGTCTTCAATCTTGTATCTTCATAGTCCTGGAGTCCGGCCAAAGGTCATAGTCCATCCATCCGGACACCCCCTAATCCGGGACTCCCTCACACACACTCTGCAAATGTTAGTACATTGTACCCACACCACGGAACCCATGTCCTCACACTCCCATTCGTGTGGACCTTCGGTGTTCCGACAAAACTGATCTATTGCCCATGACACCCTCCCGGCCACTCCGACCAACTCCCCTCTGGTCTAGGTCCTGGGTGGCCCCGTGTCTATCAAAGACACCAACGGCCACCGTCATGGCAAAAAAATAAATGGTCCCAAACAGGTACAAGGATCCTTACAACAACAATGGGCACACAAGGCTTATGCCGTCCTACCCTGCCAAGGTAGTGCCCACACATAACCTTCCCTCATTGGAGGCACCGGCGAGAGGCATGACAATAGACCCAGTCAGGATCTTCCCATAAAAGGCAAATGTGGTTGCACTGGTCAGCTCGATATGGTGGCACCATGACTCAGTCAATAGTTGCTCAAGTTCATTATTATCCGGTTAAACTTGAATGCAATATGCTGAGCCATATGAAAAATAACATGATGCTACTACAATGCATGAGCATGATATCAACATAAGCATGGAGTGCAGCATAACTATTAACCAGATCAACAACCATGGATCATATCCAACTGAGCATGACATAAAGACGAGCATGAATATCAAAAGTATAACATTACTCATAGCATAACATGACCACTAGCATCAACAATAAATAACATGCAAGAACACATTAATAACATTACCGAGTAAGCACTTAACCAACTAACAACAAAGGAACAATGCATACCAATGGTACTCGGTAACCGACATAGTCATGCACCCAAGAACATGACCAACCAACATGTACTACTAGAAAGCATGAACATATGAAAGTAATACTAGCAAGTAGACCATGATAACCAGGTACATATGAACATAGCATGAAAGTAAACACATATCCATAGCATAACCGAAACAACGACATCAGTAGCAAAATAAACAGACAGTTATTAAAGATTGAAGTTGAAAACCAATGCTACTGCATGGCTATCATGTAAATTATGGTGGTGGCTTGCCTGGGGATGAAGATGTGCGGAAAGATGTGCGGAAAGTTCACGGGACGAATCGCCGAAAAATGTGCGGAAAGTTCACGGGACGAAAAATGTGCGGAAAGTTCACGGGACGAATCGCCGAAAAATGTTCTCTCTCGAAGGGGGCTAATTAGGGGCAATGGTAAAATGGTCATTTCTAGTATGTCAACCGATAGTGCAAATGATGAGAACAGAACGGGCTCGACGAGACGAAGACGTGGGCATTGGACTCACGTCATTCGGAGTCTCGAGAAAAAAGTTACGAGGGTTTTTCTGCCAGGGACCTATCTGTGAAAAGTTTTCTGTAAACAAGCCCCTCACCAAAAAAACTAAAAGCGTATTTAGAAGAATACGCCTTCTGCACAGAGAAAATGTATTTTTTTCCAAAGTGAGGGGAAAGTATGCTTTCTAAACAACAAAAGGTATTCGTGGAATATGCCTCCACTTATCTAACGTGGCAAAGGCGGGGCCGGCTCCTATCTCACTGACTGGTGGGACCCACCTTATCCACTTCTCTCTCTCCTCTCTTCTCTTCTTCCTCTCTCCTCCTCCCCGATCAAAACAGGGCAGAGGCGAGATTGCACGCTCCGGCGAGGCTCCCGGGCGGCTCTGGCCATCTCCCGCGGTGCTTGAGCTACTGCCGTGCTCGGGGAGTCGAGCCGCACCTGCTTGGGTGCTCCATGGGAGCCGTAGAGCTCCGGAACAGGAGGGGTGTTGGCCGCGGCGGATGGCCGACGTCAATGAAGATGAAACCGAGGCCATGGTGCTCCGCAGAGGAGGTGTAGGGCTAAGGAGCTTTGCTGAGGTTGTGGGACACAATTGGAGGTATACTGGGGAGGGGAAAAGACTCGAGGCGGCCGAATTTAAGGGAAGGGCCATGGCGGTCATAGCAGCCATGGAAGGTGAGGAGAGGTCCTCGGGCTTCGGTGAGAACCTGAGGGTGTAGAGGAGGATGGGGAAGAGGCTGGTGAGCTCGGGAGGTCTCGGGGCTGGCCATTTATAGGCGGATGGGTGAGCACGGCCGCGCAACACGTCATTGATATGTCACCAACGCATCTATCATTTTTTATTGTTCCATGCTGTTATATTATCTATTTGGGATGTTTAATGGGAACTAATATACTATTTTACATTATTTTTGGGACTAAGCTATTAACCGAGGGCCTAGTGCTAGTTTCTGTTTTTTTGCCTATTTTAGAGTTTTGAAGAAAAGGAATACCAAACGGAGTCCAAATGGAATGAAACCTTTGCGATGATCTTTCTTGGACCGAAAGTAAACTAGAAGACTTGAAGATGAAGTCGGAGACGCAACAAGGAAGCCACGAGGCAGGAGGGCGTGCCCAGGGGGGTAGCCACGCCCCCACCCTCGTGGGCCCCTCGTAGCTCCCCTGACCTAGTTCCTTTTCCTATATATACTCTTATACCCGAAAAACATCAGGGGGATCCACGAAACCACTTTTCCACTGCCGCAACCTTCTATACCCGTGAGATCCCATCTTGGGCCCTTTTCTGGCGTCGTGCGAGAGGGGGGTTCGATCACAGAGGGCTTCTACATCAACACCATTACCTCTCCGATGAAGCGTGAGTAGTTTACCACAGACCTTCGGGTCCATAGTTATTAGCTAGATGGCTTCTTATCTCTCTTTGATTCTCAATACCATGTTCTCCTTGATGTTTTGGAGATCTATTCGATGTAATACTCTTTTGCGGTGTGTTTGCCGAGATCCGATGAATTTTGGATTTATGATCAAGATTATCTATGAATATTATTTGGCTCTTCTCTGAGTTCTTATATGCATGATTTGATATCTTTGCAAGTCTCTTCAAATTATCGGTTTAGTTTGGCCTACTAGATTGATCTTTCTTGCAACGGAAGAAGTGCTTAGCTTTGGGTTCAATCTTGCGGTGTACTTTCCCAGTGACAGTAGGGGCAGCAAGGCACGTATTGTATTTTTGCCATCGAGGATACAAGATGGGTTTTTCATCATATTGCATGAGTTAATTCCTCTACATCATGTCATCTTGCTTAATGTGTCACCCCGTTGTTTGTGAACTTAATACTCTAGATGCATGCTGGATAGCGGTCGATGTGTGGAGTAATGGTAGTAGATGCAGGCAGGAGTCGGTCTACTTGACACGGACGTGATGCCTATGTTCATGATCATTTCCTTATATGTCTTCATAATTATGCGCTTTTCTATCAATTGCTTGGCAGTAATTTGTTCACCCACCGTAATATATGCTATCTTGAGAGAAGACACTAGTGAAACCTATGACCCCCGGGTCTCTTTTCCGTTATATTGATTCTCGTTTACATCTTGCTAGTTTGCGATCTACTATTTTGCAATCTTTACTTTCCAATCTATAAACCAAAAGTACCAAAAATATTTACTTTACCGTTTATCTATCTCTATCAGATCTCACTTTTGCGAGTAACCATGAAGGAATTGACAACCCCATTATCGTGATGGTTGTAAGTTGTTGATTATTTGTGCAGGTATTCGGTGATTTGTGCGTCGTCTCCTATTGGATTGATACCTTGGTTCTCAAAACTGAGGGAAATACTTACGCTACTTTGCTACATCACCCTTTCCTCTTCAAGGGGAAACCAACACAAGCTCAAGAGGTAGCAAGAAGGATTTCTGGCTCCGTTGTCGAGGAGATCTACACGAAGTCAAGCCATACCAAGTACCCATCATAAACTCTTCTCCTTTGTATTACATTATTCGCCATTCGCCTCTCATTTTCATCTCCCCCACTTCTAAAACGATTTTTGAAAACCTTTGCCTTTTCTTTGCCCTTCTTTCGTTTGATCTTATGTTTGCTTGTGTTTCCATGTGCGTTCTATTCTACTTGCATTTTTGCTTGCTAAAAATCTATTGATATCGATCCACTTAAAGTGTTCTACTTGGATCATTTTCGATCCTGCCTATGCGCTCGTGCTGAAACCCCAACTAGCCTAGTTGATGGGAAATCTTTAGATGAGCATGCTCATTTTGTGCCTCATCATGTGTCTCAAAAGGGGGGACTCTTATGGAATCAAATAAATAGTTTTCTATGCTATGCTTGGAATCTTTGTGAAATTTATGATTTTACTTGTTGCTCGAAAAACCCTAAAACACACCTTCCCTACCTATATGAGTTTAATGATAATGAAATCTTATCTTCTTATGCAAAGTGTGTTTATAGTTACGATGATATCAAACAAATTGAAGAATTTGTTGCTTTTAAGGGTTCTTATGAAGTTGCTTCTTTGATTGAAAAGTATGATATACTACTCTCTACAAATCTGAAATTTTTTACATACTTAAATATTGCTATGAAAAGTATGCTCATAATGTCTATATCAAAGAATTTATTGAAAGAATGACCATTGTTTTGGAAGAAAATAATGATATGCATGTATCTATAGAAAATTATGATTCTAATGATTTGATTGAAATATCCCTTGATGAACATGATGCTTGCTATTCTTGTGGCCATGATGCCAATATTTATGGAGATGAATTTGCTATAGTCCCTTATGTTAAACATGATATTGTTCCTGTTGCACCCATACTTGATAGTTCCTTTGATGAAAATCATGATTCAATTGTGCTAGTAATATGCAAAACCCTAAGCTTGGGGATGCTAGTTTTGCTATGTCTACTATTTGTTGCAATGATCATGATTGGGGTGATTCTTTTTATGATCTTCAAAATTTATTTAAGACCCATGATGAATATGAGATTGATAATAGTGTTTGCAATATTTTTGGAAGTGGGTTTGGAAGAGTGTCAACTTTAGATCCCACATATTTGGGGAATGTTCAATCTTATGAAATTTTTGAGAAAAGTGGGTTTGGAGTGGTCATGACTTTAGTTAATGTTAATCCCACTATTTTGGAAGAGTGTCAACTCCGCATCCATGTGGATCGTGTTGAGAATATGTTTTGTGATAGCTATATTGTTGAATTTGCTTATGATCCTACATGTAATTATTATGAGAGAGGAAAATATGGTTGTTGAAATTTTCATGTTACTAAATTACCTCTCTTCATGTTGAGATTGCTATTGTCTCTTTCTTCTTCCTTGCATATGCTAGTTTTTGCTTGCCTTGATAATTTGTTTGCTTATAAAATGCCTATGCATAGGAAGTATGTTAGACTTAGATGTGTTTTTCACGTGTTTTATGATGCTCTCTTTGTGCTTCAATTCTTGTCTTTCATGTGAGCATCATTAAAATTATCAATGCCTAGCTAGGTGCATTAAACGATAGCGCTTGTTGGGAGGCAACCCAATTTTATTTTTGTTCTTTACTTTTTGATCATGTTTAGTAATAAATAATCCATATAGCCTCTGGTTAGATGTGGTTTTATGTTTAGTTAGTGTTTGTGCCAAGTAGAACCTTTGGGAAGACTTGGGTGAATGTTTATGAGATCTTGCTGTAAAAAATAGAAACTTTGTGCTCACGGGAATAATTGTCATATTTAATATAAGAGTGATTTTAGGTTGATTCTTTTTGAAGAAGATTAATAGACAAATTACTCATGTCCACCAATGTATTTCAGAATTTTTGGAGTTAGATAAGTATTCGAGAGTTACAGATTACTACAGACTGTTCTGTTTTTGATAGATTCTGTTTTTCGCATGTTGCTTGCTTATTTTGATGAATCTATGAGTAGTATCGGGGGGTATGAACCATAGAGAAGTTGGAATACAGTAGGTTTTACACCAACATAAATAAAAAATGAGTTCACAACAGTACCTTGAAGTGGTGACTTATTTTCTTATACTAACGGAGCTCATGAGATTTTCTGTTGAAGTTTTGTGTTGTGAAGTTTTCAAGTTTTGGGTAAGGATTTGATGGACTTTGGAATAAGGAGTGGCAAGAGCCTAAGATTGGGGATGCCCAAGGAACCTCAAGGTAAAATTCAAGGACAACCAAAACCCTAAGCTTGGGGATGCCCCGGAAGGCATCCCCTCTTTTGTCTTTGTCTATTGGTAACTTTACTTGAGGTTATATTTTTATTCACCACATGATATGTGTTTTGCTTGGAGCGTCTTATATGATTTGAGTCTTTGTTTTTTAGTTTACCACAATAATACTTGCTGTACACACCTTTTGTGAGAGACACGCATGAATCGTGATTTGTTAGAATACTCTATGTGCTTCACTTATATCTTTTGAGCTAGACAATATTGCTCTAGTGCTTCACTTATATTTTTTTAGAGCACGACGGTGGTTTTATTTTATAGAAATTGATGAAATATCATGCCTCACTTATATTATTTTGAGAGTCTTTTAGAACAGCATGGCAATTTTCTTTGGTTATAAATTTAGTCCTAATATAATGGGCATCCAATATGGATATAATAAAAACTTTCATATGAAGTGCATTGAATACTGTGAGAAGTTTGATATTTTATGATTGTTTTGAGATATGAAGATGGTGATATTAGAGTTGTGATAGTAGAGTAGTTGTGAATTTGAGAGATACTTGTGTTAAAGTTTGTGATTACCGTAGCATGCACGTATGATGAACCGTTATGTAATGAAGTTGGTGTCACACCCTAGCTAGTCATGCATTAGAGTGTTGCATCATGTTTACTCATTCATCAGAAACTTGAAATGGGGATGACAGAACCCCCAGTCCCCTCTGAAACTAACTAGGGTTTACTAAAATAATTTTCAATGAACCTGAAATGCCCTTCTAAAATGCCCATCATTTTTGTCTTGGTTCAGAACCTCTGCCAAAAGTGGTGCACATTTTCCTAGGCCATCCTAGGGTTTTTGAATTAAATCATAAATATTTGATTTTGGGCATTTAAAATAATATAAAATATTTAAATGCTCAAATATCTCCAAACTAAAATGTTTCATGTTGGAAATAATCCAACTATGGACCAGGAATAGTTTGGTGATTTTTAAAGTTGCCTAGGTATTTTATTTATTTCAACAAAGTTGCAGATATATTAAATAAAAACAGAAAACAGAAAAGAAAGGGGAAGACTTACCTGTGCGGCCCAGCCAGCTGGCCGGCCCAGCCAGCAACCGACCCAGCCCAGCACTGTAGCTCCCCGTCGTCTTCCTCCCCTCGCCCCGAAGCTGCTGCGTGCTCGCGCGCGCACGGCCGCGCGGCCACCTCCTGCTTGCCGACGCCCTCCGGGCCGCGTGGACGACGCCCGCAGCCCGTCCCGATCCCCCCTGCTCTCTCTCACTCTCCCCGGCTCTCTCCTTCCTCTCCCTCGCTTTCTCTCTCACACGGCCGAACACCACCGTCGCCACCGTTCGCCGTAGCAGTCGTCTCCGACCACCCCTCGCTCCCCCAACTAGCTCAGAAGCTCCGCTACAACTCCCTCTTCCTCCCCACCGCTCCACAGCTCCCCGGAAGCCCTGCATCGCCGCCACGTCGCCGTTCCCCCCCCTTCGGACTCCGACCACCGTCGCCGTCAAATTCGTCGTCTCCGGCGCGTCCCCGAGCCCGCTTCGACGCCCACTGCAACCGCGGTGAGCCCCCGGAGCGTTTCCCCCTTCTTCCCTGGTCTCTCCCGACCTCTAGGCCCTAGCTCCACCTCGACCGAGAGCTCCACGCCGCCGGCGATGTCGCCGTCGTGGCCACGGTCGCCGTAGCGCCCAACCGAGCACACCATCGTGCTCCACACATCACCAGGAGCACGTAGAACGCACCAACGCCTCCCCAAACCCCCTGCAACACTGATCCCGACCGCACCCGAACTCCGGCCGCCGCAGCCGAGCTCGCCGCCGTCAACTCCGGCCACCCCGAGCCCAACCACCACCACCAATAGACGCGGCTCAACCTCAGCAACACGTAGATGCCTTCCGCCGTCCATTTGGTCGCCGGAATGGCAAAAAGCACTCTCGCCGCCGTCTCGGATCTCGCCGGCGTCATGTCGCCGGTGGGGTTTGACTTGACCGACCTGGGGTTTGACCCCCAGGGTCACTGACGCGTGGGCCCTATCGGCCAGATGGTTAGGTTAGCGCTAACTACTGTTAGTCAACCCCCCTGACACTGACAGTGGGCCCCAGCGCCACTAATTAGTAATTAGAATTAATTTAAATCTGTTTAACCCCCCCTGTCACTGACGTGTGGCCCCCACACGTCAGGTTTGACTTCAGCCAGCCGCAGTTGACCTGCTGACGTCACACTGACGTCAGGCTGACGCAGTAATTGAATTTCTGGATTTAAATTAAATCAGGAAATTCCAGAATATTAATTAAACTTCAAAAATTCATAACTTTTATTCTGTAACTCCAAATTGGACAAATTATATATGAAAAATGATCAGAAAAATCCAATCTATCCATCTGTACCATTTCCATGCATGATCAAACAAGTTAAGTTGATGTTTTAATCAGAACAATAAAAGGCACTTTAAAAGGCCATATTTGAATTTGAAATTTGAATCCTTGATTCAAATTTGTTCAAACCCTTCTGGTTTTAGTTGCATTAGCCCAACACACTCATATTGCCATGTTTCATGCATGCATCATATTGTTGCATATTGTTTGGTGATGTTTGTGTGTCGATGTCCTTTGCGACAGGATCTGTCCCCGAGGAGTACCGTGATTACCCTAACGAAGAACCGTATCCGTGCAACGAACCATCAGGCAAGCAACCACCCATTTGATCATATCGATACAATCCCATGTTCTCGCTCCTGCTCTCTTTTACTGCATTAAGACAACGCGATTCAAACTGCTGTGTGCTACGGTAGTTGAACCCATTTCCTCTGCATGACCTGTCATTGCCACAGTAACTAGATGAAACCCACTAGCATGTGTAGGAGTTGATTGAGCCATATGTATGTGTTGTTCCTACCTTGCTATGCCTACTATGCTTAGAGTTGTGTCAGGTCTGGTTCATCTGGGTGATGGGCTAGAGTGAAATGATTATGTCGGTAATGAGAGTGGTGTGGTGAACACGATTTGGTAAAGGTATCGATGAGAGGCCATGTAGGAGTACATGGTGGGTTGTTTCATTGAAGTCGACCTTAAGCACTGAGATCTGTATGTGTGATTTAAGAATCAGCTACTACCATGCATTGGGCCCGAAACCAATGGACCCTCTCGACTTCTTATTCACCCTAGTTCTCCGTCCAGGAGTTGCAAGTAGTTTCTGGTGTTTGTAGCCTACTGGAGGCCGTGGACAGCGCTGACCGTAGGGGTGGGCTGTGATGCGGTAGGTACGTGGCACGGTGTACCGAATACCCGTTAGGTATCTCGGGAACCCTGTTCACATCGTTCGGGGCCGTATGGGAAACCTCGGCCGGACTCCCTGCGGATGGAACCTGAATAGGCGATAAACCTGGACCGGAGGCTTAGGTGATTAGGTAGGTCGTGGCCGACACCCACGTTGGGCTTCCGCTTGAAGGTTGCCGAGTACATGTCGTGTAAGCGACGGTAAGAGGTGAGAGCGTGTATGAAGAAGTACACCCCTGCAGGGTTATCATGATCTATTCGAATAGCCGCGTTCGCGGTAAAGGACTACTTGGTTGCCTATACAGTTCATAGACAAGTAAATGGAAACTGTTAAAAGCCTCAAGATAAGTGTGAGTGCTGAGGATGGCTCTTCCGTAGGAAGACGGAGGTGGATCCTCGGTAGTGTATTGAAGTGGTGAGTAGTGGACTCGTGTGCGCAAAACTATTTCAAGTTGGAGTATCGTAGGATAGTCTAGCCAAGAGTCAAAGCTGGCTTGCTGCAATAACTCCACCGACCCTTCTTGATACTATGCATGTATGTAGGATCTGATGTAAGTCTTGCTGAGTACCTTTGTACTCATGTTGCTATAATCTACATTTTTACAGAAGACGCTGCAACCCCTTCTGATGGGTTCTATGTAGACGTTGACATCAACGAGTAGGCTAAAGACCCAGGTGGTGACCCTGAGCTTGTGATGGACCACGTAGTATAGCTAGGCTTTCCAAGCCTCTTTTATTTTACTAGTTGTCTGTACCCAGACAAAGTACTTCCGCTGTTGGCTTGTATGACTGTATGATTTGTATGTTGGGTCGTGAGACCCGTACCTGTGTGTATGATATGTATGGCTCCCTGAGCCTTAAATAAAGTACTTGTATCATAGAGTCATGTTGTGATGCTTCGTTGTATTTGCACATATCGAGCATATTGTGTGTGTGGTTGAAATGCTTGGTATGTGTGGGATCTGACTATCTAGTTGTTTATCTTTAGTAGCCTCTCTTACCGGGAAATGTCTCCTAGTGTTACCGCTGAGCCATGGTAGCTTGCTACTGCTCTGGAACACTTAGGCTGGCCGGCATGTGTCCTTCTTCGTTCCTGTGTCTGTCCCTTCGGGGAAATGTCACGCTTTGAGTACCGGAGTCCTGTTAGCCCGCTACAGCCCGGTTTACCGGAGTCCTGCTAGCCCAGTGCTACAGCCCGGACCCACTTGTTGATGACCGACACGTTCGAAGCTGGGTCATGGATGCCTGTCCCTGTAAGTCTGTGCCACTTTGGGTTTACGACTAGTCATGTCAGCCCGGGCTCTTTATCATATGGATGCTAGCGACACTATCATATACGTGAGCCAAAAGGCGCAAACGGTCCCGGGCAAAGGTAAGGCGACACCCGTGGGAATACCGTGCGTGAGGCCGCAAAGCGATATGAAGTGTTACCGGCTAGATCGATGTGACATCGAGTCGGGGTCCTGACAGCGTTGGCATCAGAGCCGGACTGCCTGTAGGTTCTCCAAGCCAAACTGGTCGATGTTGAGTCTAGAAATTCTTTAGTTATATGTAGGGGAATTGTTTGTGGGTTGGAACGTAAGGCTCTTTTTACTCCTTATACCTTATGACTTTCTGATCTGAGTCAGTCCATTCTTCCACCGGGGGTTAAGGAATTAGGATCTGCTCTCTCTATCAGGATCACGAGTTACTAATCAGTAGTACCTTATAAGTTTGATGGATACAAGCCTAGTTCAGTTCTACTACCACATTGTGTTGCCAACATGGTTTCAGAACTTTGATATGATGATGTTGAGTGTGTACGAAATCCTTTGTCAAATGTCTCAAAATCCTTTTTGAGCATTTACAGCTGTTATGCTGCCGAAATTTTGCTAGAAATTCTAATGCCTTTGCATTATAACTGTGCTTTCAGATGGCCACTCGCGACCTCAATCAAGTGGTTCGCCTGACTCGATGCCTAGATGTACCCGGCCATACTGCTAAGTTGGTCAGGGTAATGACTGAGGCTGGATATCGCTGGTATCCCGAGTACACGGTCGAAGAGCAATTCCGGGACTTCAATCAAAGCCAGTATCTCTGCACTGTCAGGATATTTCCATCTTATCCTGGATCCACTGAGCCTCTTCACTGCTCCTATGGACTCGGGGTTACTATTGAGATGGCTGTGCAGGATGCCGCCTACTCTATGATGACCATTATGCGAGTCAGATCTGGTTTATTTCGGGACTCTGATTTCCGGTATATGCCAGGATCACTTCCGGGAGCACAAGGGTATCTCCAGGCTATCTATGCTGACTCCACCCAGGAGGATTCACGGACTCGCACCACTGCTGAGATGCTCGAGGATAAGGACCGTGAAAATCGGGCCTTAAGGTTAGAGCTCTTCAATACCCGTGCTGACCACTGGGCCACTTTGACTCGGTTCGCACCGGCGGTGCAAGCTGGATATTCAGATATGCGCGATCTCTATCCTGTGAGATCTGCTCTGCCAGACGTGATGGTTTGGCGTGATGTAGGAGGCATCACCCCACCTCGCGGTCCCCGCAGGCCACCGTTTGTTGGTCCAAGGCCTCATCCTAGCCCCTATGGTCCACAAGCTCCGCGAGATCGTCTGTTTCCGGATGAACATGTTGAGCTTCCAGGCTATGGAGGTGACTTCTACGAGGACTACTACGGATCGGTCTGAGTTAGTGATAGTATCCGTAGTTCGCACTAGCTGTGTCGTCTATCATTCCGCGTGACTCGTGGGATATGACCTAGTTTGTACTCCTTCCGGAGATGTAGAAAAATAATGTATAGGAGCTTGGAATGCCTCCGATGAGATGTAATCCTTTTCTCACCGTAATAGTACTTTGTTTGGTCTTGTACTAAACCTTGTATGGTGTGTATGACGATGGAATAAAGAAGCAGTTTCTGTATCTACCATGTCATACGGATGATCATCTTGCATTCCGAGTTATTCCTTACCTTATGTATCCTATGTCGGAATTTTATCATTCTGACTAAATCATGGTCTTGTTTACCTAGGATGGTCAACACGCGCGCCAACCCTGCTTCCCAAGAGCAGGCCGAAGGTAGTGAAGCCAGGAATGAAAATCTGCCTCATCCTCCTTCACTAGCCGAGGTGATGATGGAAGCTGAGAGAAACAAGCGGGAGACAAACCGTTTGTTGGAGCGTATTGAACAGAATACAGCACACCATCCGAGGGCTAACGTGGTGTCACTCAGTGATTTTATCAAATTACATCCACCCACGTTCCACCACTCCGTCGAGCCTCTCGACGCTGATGACTGGCTTCGCAGTATCTCTCACAAGCTGCGTTCCGCGCTGGTAGCGGAGGCTGACAAGGTCACCTTTGCCGCATATCATCTTGAAGGCCCCGCCAGTCTATGGTGGGAGAATTATGGAGCTATGCGCCCAGCGGGCCATGTCACTACTTGGGCTGAGTTCAGCGAGGCTTTCCGTGAACATCACATTCCGGAGGGTCTCATGGACCGTAAACGTGAAGAATTTTGCAGTTTCACCCAAGGCCGACTTTCTGTGGATGCCTATAGGAGAGAGTTTGGTAATCTCGCCCGATATGCAACTGAGGAAGTGTCTACTAACGCCAAGAAGCAAGCAAGGTTTCGTAAGGGCCTTAGTACTGAGCTTCGCCGCGACCTCCGTCTGCATGAGTGCACATCTTTTTCGAAACTTGTCAATAAAGCCATCAGTGCTGAAACTGGTCAGACTGACTATGACGCAACACGCAAGCATGGACGTGACATGGGTTCCTCATCCGGTGCTGGTCCTCAGAAGCGCCGCGTGTGGGTACCCAACACCGCCCTGCCACCCAGGTTCACACCGAGGCCATCTTTCCAGGCGCCTCACCCTGTTCAACAGTCTGCACCGGCCAAGCCCTATGGGGGTCCATCTAACAATGCTCCTCCACGTACCAGTTCCGTGACTTGTTTCAAGTGTGGGGAATCTGGTCACTATATGCGTGAATGCCCCCAGACCAACCCCAATCAATCTGCTAAAGCTGTTGGCCGTGGCAAGCCGACAGGGAAAGTATTCCACGCTAAACCGGTCACCGCTTCACGTGGCCATGTCAACTGTATCTCTGCCGAAGAAGCTCAAGAGGACCCCAACGTCGTTCTCGGTACGCTTCTTGTTAATTGCCACCCGGCATCTGTTCTTTTCGATACAGGAGCCTCTCATTCTTTTATATCTGAAAATTATGCTCGTTTGCATAACGTTGCATTCTGTGACTTGCCATCCTCTATGGTAATTCAAACTCCGGGATCCAAATGGCAAACTTCTAGAGTAAGCCATGGAAATGAAATCCAAGTCGATAGACTTGTTTTTCTCGCATCTTTGATAGCCCTTAAATCTTCAGATATTAATATCATTTTGGGTATGGACTGGATGTCAGCTCATCAAGCCAAAATTGATTGCTTCTCTAGGACTGTTCAACTCACCCATTCTTCGGGAAAGATAGTCAATGTCTTGACCCGAATAGCCAAGCGACAATTATATTCTCTTAACGCCAGCCCCTTGCCAGACCTTGAGGACGTGCCGGTAGTCTGTGACTTCCCGGATGTCTTTCCAGAGGAATTGCCAGGTGTTCCACCTGACAGGGATGTTGAGTTCGTAATAGACCTCATTCCAGGAACCGTTCCGATTGCTAGAAGACCTTATAAGATGGCACCCCTAGAACTAGCCGAGCTTAAGAAACAACTCGATGAATCCTTGAAAAAGGGTTTCATCCGCCCTAGTTCATCTCCGTGGGCTTGCCCCGTCCTATTCGTCAAGAAGAAGGATGGTACGGACCGAATGGTTGTAGATTACCGACCTGTCAATTTGGTCACAATCAAGAACAAATACCCGCTTCCTAGGATCAACGACCTATATGATCAGCTCGCTGGATCCTCAGTCTTCTCCAAGATGGATTTGAGGTTGGGCTACCATCAAATCAAAATCAGAAACGGGGACATTCCTAAAACGGCCTTTGTTACTCGTTATGGCCAATACGAGTACACCGTCATGTCCTTCGGTTTAACCAACGCTCCAGCCACCTTTTCTCGGTTAATGAACTCAATCTTCATGGAGTATTTGGATAAATTCGTCGTAGTTTATCTCGATGATATACTCATCTACTCCAAGAACAAGGAAGAACATGCCGAACATCTAAGGCTAGTGTTGAAGAAACTTCGAGAGCATCGCCTTTATGCCAAATTTTCAAAATGTGAATTCTGGTTGTCAGAAGTGACCTATCTGGGTCATGTAATATCTGGTAAAGGTATTGCTGTTAACCCTGAGCGAGTTCAAGCCGTCCTTGATTGGACTCCACCCGAATCGGTCAAGCAAGTTCGGAGTTTTCTAGGCTTAGCGAGCTATTGCCGTCGCTTTGTCGAGAACTTCTCCAAAGTTGCTAAACCTCTAACCGAACTCCTCAAGAAAGATAAGAAGTTCGAATGGACTCCACAATGTGAGCACAGCTTTCAGGAACTGAAAAGACGCCTGACCTCTGCTCCTGTACTGGTACCGCCAGACTTCTCCAAAGACTTTGTTATCTACTGCGACGCCTCGCGACAAGGACTAGGTTGCATTCTCATGCAAGATCGACACATAATTGCTTACGCTTCACGGCAATTGCACCCACATGAGGAGAATTATCCTACTCATGATCTAGAGCTTGCAGCCGTAGTCTATGCACTTAAGACCTGGCGACATTACCTCCTCGGTAATCGTTGCGAAATATTCACTGATCACCAAAGTCTGAAGTACATCTTCACCCAACCGGATTTGAATCTCAGGCAGAGACGTTGGGTTGAGTTGATCACAGACTTCGACCTAGGAATAACCTATACCCCAGGGAAAGCCAACGTCATGGCTGATACGCTAAGTCGTAAATCTTATTGTAACAACCTGATGTTACAACAAAGTCAACCGCTTCTCCATGAGGAATTTCGGAAGCTTAACCTTCACATTGTACCTCAAGGTTTTCTCTCCACCTTGGTGGCAAAACCTACCCTTACGGACCAAATTATCAAAGCACAGAAGGTAGATCCGGGAATCTCCCGCATCAAGAGAAACATTCAGAAAGGAATTGCGAATTGTTTCTCCGTTAATGATCAAGGAGTCGTATACTTCGGGGATCGACTAGTGGTTCCCAAGGTGCGCAACCTAAGGCGATTAATCCTTAAGGAAGCTCATGAATCTCCTCTCACCATTCATCCCGGTAGTACTAAGATGTATCAGGACCTACGCCAGAGGTTCTGGTGGACTAGGATGAAGAGAGAAATCGCTCAGTATATTGCTAATCGCGACGTCTGTCGTCGTGTAAAAGCAGAGCATCAACGGCCTGCTGGCACCCTTCAACCCTTAGCTATTCCTGAATGGAAATGGGATAAAATTGGTATGGATTTCATTACCGGTTTTTCCCAGAACCAAAAGAGGGAATAATGCTATTTTCGTCGTGGTCGATCGTCTTTCCAAAGTAGCTCATTTCTTACCTGTTCGTGAGAGTATAACCGCTAGTCAACTGGCAGACTTATACATCTCCCGGATAGTGTCCCTCCATGGTGTCCCTTTGGAAATCAATTCGGATCGAGGAAGTCTTTTCACCTCTCGATTTTGGGAAAGCTTCCAAAATGCTATGGGAACCCGTCTCTTCTTTAGCACCGCTTTCCACCCTCAGTAAAGTGGTCAAGTGGAACGCGTCAACCAAATTCTAGAAGACATGCTTCGAGCCTCCGTTATCTCTTTCGGAATGGACTGGGAGAAGTGCCTTCCATTTGCCGAATTCGCTTACAACAACAGCTATCAATCTAGCCTGGGTAAAGCCCCTTTTGAAGTTCTCTATGGACGACGATGTCGAACACCCCTTAACTGGTCAGAGACCGGGGAAAGACAATTCTTTGGCCCGGACATGATTCAGGAAGCGGAAGATCAAGTTCGTATCGTTCGTGAAAAGTTGAAAGCAGCCCAATCCCGTCAAAAGAGTCAATATGACCGAAAACATAAGGCTATGACTTTCGAGGTTGACGAGAAGGCTTACCTTCGGGTCACCCCTCTGAAGGGAACCCATCGTTTCGGTATCAAAGGCAAATTGGCTCCTCGTTACATTGGACCTTTTCGCATTCTTGCCAAACGAGGAGAAGTTGCCTACCAGTTGGAACTACCTCCGCATCTCTCCAGAGTTCACGATGTCTTCCACGTTTCTCAACTCAGGCGTTGCTTCTCGGATCCTATCCGTGAAGTGGACCACGAAACGCTTGATCTCCAAGATGATCTTACATATCGAGAGTACTCCATTCGTATCCTCGATCAGGCCGAGCGTACCACCCGACGTCATAACATCAAGTTTCTCAAAGTTCAATGGTCGCACCATTCTGAAGATGAAGCAACTTGGGAAAGGGAGGATCGTCTTCGACTCGAGTATCCCGCCTTCTTCTCGGAGGAACCCAAATCTCGGGACGAGATTCTTTTGAGTGGGGGTGAGTTGTCACACCCTAGCTAGTCATGCATTAGAGTGTTGCATCATGTTTACTCATTCATCAGAAACTTGAAATGGGGATGACAGAACCCCCAGTCCCCTCTGAAACTAACTAGGGTTTACTAAAATAATTTTCAATGAACCTGAAATGCCCTTCTAAAATGCCCATCATTTTTGTCTTGGTTCAGAACCTCTGCCAAAAGTGGTGCACATTTTCCTAGGCCATCCTAGGGTTTTTGAATTAAATCATAAATATTTGATTTTGGGCATTTAAAATAATATAAAATATTTAAATGCTCAAATATCTCCAAACTAAAATGTTTCATGTTGGAAATAATCCAACTATGGACCAGGAATAGTTTGGTGATTTTTAAAGTTGCCTAGGTATTTTATTTATTTCAACAAAGTTGCAGATATATTAAATAAAAACAGAAAACAGAAAAGAAAGGGGAAGACTTACCTGTGCGGCCCAGCCAGCTGGCCGGCCCAGCCAGCAACCGACCCAGCCCAGCACTGTAGCTCCCCGTCGTCTTCCTCCCCTCGCCCCGAAGCTGCTGCGTGCTCGCGCGCGCACGGCCGCGCGGCCACCTCCTGCTTGCCGACGCCCTCCTGGCCGCGTGGACGACGCCCGCAGCCCGTCCCGATCCCCCCTGCTCTCTCTCACTCTCCCCGGCTCTCTCCTTCCTCTCCCTCGCTTTCTCTCTCACACGGCCGAACACCACCGTCGCCACCGTTCGCCGTAGCAGTCGTCTCCGACCACCCCTCGCTCCCCCAACTAGCTCAGAAGCTCCGCTACAACTCCCTCTTCCTCCCCACCGCTCCACAGCTCCCCGGAAGCCCTGCATCGCCGCCACGTCGCCATTCCCCCCCTTCGGACTCCGACCACCGTCGCCGTCAAATTCGTCGTCTCCGGCGCGTCCCCGAGCCCGCTTCGACGCCCACTGCAACCGCGGTGAGCCCCCGGAGCGTTTCCCCCTTCTTCCCTGGTCTCTCCCGACCTCTAGGCCCTAGCTCCACCTTGACCGAGAGCTCCACTCCGCCGGCGATGTCGCCGTCGTGGCCACGGTCGCCGTAGCGCCCAACCGAGCACACCATCGTGCTCCACACATCACCAGGAGCACGTAGAACGCACCAACGCCTCCCCAAACCCCCTGCAACACTGATCCCGACCGCACCCGAACTCCGGCCGCCGCAGCCGAGCTCGCCGCCGTCAACTCCGGCCACCCCGAGCCCAACCACCACCACCAATAGACGCGGCTCAACCTCAGCAACACGTAGATGCCTTCCGCCGTCCATTTGGTCGCCGGAATGGCAAAAAGCACTCTCGCCGCCGTCTCGGATCTCGCCGGCGTCATGTCGCCGGTGGGGTTTGACTTGACCGACCTGGGGTTTGACCCCCCAGGGTCACTGACGCGTGGGCCCTGTCGGCCAGATGGTTAGGTTAGCGCTAACTACTGTTAGTCAACCCCCCTGACACTGACAGTGGGCCCCAGCGCCACTAATTAGTAATTAGAATTAATTTAAATCTGTTTAACCCCCCCTGTCACTGACGTGTGCCCCCCACACGTCAGGTTTGACTTCAGCCAGCCGCAGTTGACCTGCTGACGTCACACTGACGTCAGGCTGACGCAGTAATTGAATTTCTGGATTTAATTTAAATCAGGAAATTCCAGAATATTAATTAAACTTCAAAAATTCATAACTTTTATTCTGTAACTCCAAATTGGACAAATTATATATGAAAAATGATCAGAAAAATCCAATCTATCCATCTGTACCATTTCCATGCATGATCAAACAAGTTAAGTTGATGTTTTAATCAGAACAAGAAAAGGCACTTTAAAAGGCCATATTTGAATTTGAAATTTGAATCCTTGATTCAAATTTGTTCAAACCCTTCTGGTTTTAGTTGCATTAGCCCAACACACTCATATTGCCATGTTTCATGCATGCATCATATTGTTGCATATTGTTTGGTGATGTTTGTGTATCGATGTCCTTTGCGACAGGATCTGTCCCCGAGGAGTACCGTGATTACCCTAACGAAGAACCGTATCCGTGCAACGAACCATCAGGCAAGCAACCACCCATTTGATCATATCGATACAATCCCATGTTCTCGCTCCTGCTCTCTTTTACTGCATTAAGACAACGCGATTCAAACTGCTGTGTGCTACGGTAGTTGAACCCATTTCCTCTGCATGACCTGTCATTGCCACAGTAACTAGATGAAACCCACTAGCATGTGTAGGAGTTGATTGAGCCATATGTATGTGTTGTTCCTACCTTGCTATGCCTGCTATGCTTAGAGTCGTGTCAGGTCTGGTTCATCTGGGTGATGGGCTAGAGTGAAATGATTATGTCGGTAATGAGAGTGGTGTGGTGAACACGATTTGGTAAAGGTATCGATGAAAGGCCATGTAGGAGTACATGGTGGGTTGTTTCATTGAAGCCGACCTTAAGCACTGAGATCTGTATGTGTGATTTAAGATACAGCTACTACCATGCATTGGGCCCTGAAATATGACCCCGCTCGACTTCTTATTCACCCTAGCTCTCTGTCCAGGAGTTGCAAGTAGTTTCTGGTGTTTGTAGCCTACTGGAGGCCGTGGACAGCGCTGACCGTAGGGGTGGGCTGTGATGCGGTAGGTACGTGGCACGGTGTACCGAATACCCGTTAGGTATCTCGGGAACCCTGTTCACATCGTTCGGGGCCGTATGGGAAACCTCGGCCGGACTCCCTGCGGATGGAACCTGAATAGGCGATAAACCTGGACTAGAGGCTTAAGTGTTTAGGTAGGGCGTGGTCTACACCCACGTCGGCTTTCGCTTGAAGTCTGCCGAGCACATGTCGTGTGCAGACGCTAAGTGGTGGAAACATGTATGAAGAAGTACACCCCTGCAGGGTTAACATGATCTATTCGAATAGCCGCGTCCGCGGTAAAGGACTACTTAGTTGCCTATACAGTTCATAGACAAGTAAATGGAAACTACTAAAAGCCTCAAGATAAGTGTGAGTGCCGAGGATGGCTCTTCCGTAGGGAGACGGAGATGGATCCTCGGTAGTGTATTGAAGTGGTGAGTAGTGGACTCGTGTGCGCAAAACCTTTTCAAGTTGGAGTATCGTAGGATAGTCTAGCCAAGAGTCAAAGCTGGCTTGCTGCAATAACTCCACCAACCCTTCTTGATACTATGCATGTATGTAGGATCTGATGTAAGTCTTGCTGAGTACCTTTGTACTCATGTTGCTATAATCTACATTTTTACAGAAGACGCTGCAACCCCTTCTGATGGGTTCTATGTAGACGTTGACATCAACGAGTAGGCTAAAGACCCAGGTGGTGACCCTGAGCTTGTGAAGGACCACGTAGTATAGCTAGGCTTTCCAAGCCTCTTTTATTTTACTAGTTGTCTGTACTCAGACAAGTTACTTCCGCTGTTGGCTTGTATGACTGTATGACTTGTATGTTGGGTCGCGAGACCCGTACCTTTGTGTATGATATGTATGGCTCCCTGAGCCTTAAATAAAGTACTTGTGTCATAGAGTCATGTTGTGATGCTTCGTTGTATTTGCACATATCGAGCATATTGTGTGTATGATTGAAATGCTTGGTATGTGTGGGATCTGACTATCTAGTTGTTTATCTTTAGTAGCCTCTCTTACCGGGAAATGTCTCCTAGTGTTACCGCTGAGCCATGGTAGCTTGCTACTGCTCTGGAACACTTAGGCTGGCCGGCATGTGTCCTTCTTCGTTCCTGTGTCTGTCCCTTCGGGGAAATGTCATGCTTTGAGTACCGGAGTCCTGTTAGCCCGCTACAGCCCGGTTTACCGGAGTCCTGCTAGCCCAGTGCTACAGCCCGGACCCACTTGCTGATGACCGACACGTTCGAAGCTGGGTCATGGATGCCTGTCCCTGTCAGTCTGTGCCACTTTGGGTTTACGACTAGTCATGTCAGCCCGGGCTCTTTATCATATGGATGCTAGCGACACTATCATATACGTGAGCCAAAAGGCGCAAACGGTCCCGGGCAAAGGTAAGGCGACACCCGTGGGAATACCGTGCGTGAGGCCGCAAAGCGATATGAAGTGTTACCGGCTAGATCGATGTGACATCGAGTCGGGGTCCTGACAGTTGGAGCATGATTTATTTATTGATTATCTTCCTTATGAGTGGAGGTCGGGATCGCGCGATGGTTAACTCCTACTAACCCTTCCCCTAGGAGCATGCGTGTAGTACTTTGTTTTGATGACTTGTAGATTTTTACAATAAGTGTGTGAGTTCTTTATGACTAATGTTGAGTCCATGGATTATACACACTCTCACCCTTCCACCATTGCTAGCCTCTCTTGTGCTGCACAACTTTTGCCGGTACCATACACCTACCATATACCTTCCTCAAAATAGCCACCATACCTACCTATTATGGCATTTCCATAGCCATTCCGAGATATATTGCCATGCAAATTTCCACCATTTCATTTATTATGACACACTCCATCATTGTCATATTGGTTTGCATGATCATGTAGATGACATCGTATTTGTGGCAAAGCCACCGTTCATAATTTTTTCAGACATGTCACTCTTGAATCATTGCACATCCCGGTACACCGCCAGAGGCATTCACATAGAGTCATATTTTGTTCTAAGTATTGAGTTGTAACTCTTGAGTTGTAAGTAAATAAAAGTGTGATGATCTTCATTATTAGAGCATTGTCCCATGTGAGGAAAGGATGTTGGAGACTATTCCCCCACAAGTCGGGATGAGACTCCGGACGAAAAAGAAAAAAAAAAGAAAAAAGAGGCCATAAAAAAAGAGAGAAGGCTCAAATAAAAAACGAGAGAAAAGAGAGAAGGGGCAATGTTACTATCCTTTTTCCACACTTGTGCTTCAAAGTAGCACCATGATCTTCATGATAGAGAGTCTCCTATGTTGTCACTTTCATATACTAGTGGGAATTTTCATTATAGAACTTGGCTTGTATATTCCAGTGACGGGCTTCCTCAAAATGCCCTAGATCTTTGTGAGCAATCAAGTTGGATGCACATCCACTTAGTTTATTTTTGAGCTTTCATACACTTATAGCTCTAGTGCATCCGTTGCATGGCAATCCCTACCCACTCACATTGATATCTATTGATGGGAATATCCATAGCCCATTGATACGCTTAGTTGATGTGAGATTATCTTCTCCTTTTTGTCTTCTCCACAACCACATTCTATTCCACCTATAGTGCTATGTCCATGACTCACGCTCATGTATTGCGTGAAGATTAAAAGAGTTTGAAAATACTAAAGAATGAAGATAGAGCATAGCCAGAGTACATGATTTTGTAGGGATAGCTTTCTTTGGCCATGTTATTTTGAGAAGACATGATTGCTTTGTTAGTATGCTTGAAGTATTATTGTTTTTATGTCAATAATAAACTTTTGTCTCGAATCTTTCGGATATGAACATTCATGCCACAATAAAGAAAATTACATGGACAAATATGTTAGGTAGCATTCCACATGAAAAATTCTGTTTTTATCATTTACCTACTCAAGGACGAGTAGGAATTAAGCTTGGGGATGCTTGATACGTCTCCAACGTATCTATAATTTTTGATTGTTCCATGCTATTATATTATCTGTTTTGGATGTTTAATGGGCATTAATTTGCTATTTTATATTATTTTTGGGACTAACCTATTAACCGAGGGCCCAATGCTAGTTTCTATTTTTTTTGCCTATTTTATAGTTTTGCAGAAAAGGAATACCAAACGGAGTACAAACAGGATGAGACCTTCGCGATGATCTTTCTTGGACCGAAAGCAAACCAGAAGACTTGGAGATGAAGTCGGAGATTGTCACATCCCTGGTCCTGTTATGCACCAGGCTAGACCCTCATGTGAGCATCATGTTTTAATTCAAATGAAATTTGAATTGAGGGATTTTCAAAGCCTCAGAAACCTTCTAAAAATGATCAACATTAAAATCTTCTCAAAGAAGTCCAAGAAAATGTTCCTCTTAGTCTCTGAAAATATTGAAAAGAGGTAAAAACTCAAAACAATATTTTTGGTATCTCAGAGTTAGTTATTTTGGGCCTTTGAATTAAATAAATAGCTATTTGTATTGGATATATATTTCTTAATTAATTAATATATGTCCAATAATTCTGATCTTTGATGAAGGGCTTTGGAATAATCCTACTAGTCCCTACCATAAATATCAGAAGCAATAAAAATGATTTAGTGTCTAAAACTAAATCAAAACAAACTACAGAAAATAGAAAATAGAATTAAATAGAAATAAAAGAGGGAGAGAGAAAACTTACCTGGCGCTCACCTCTCAGCCCACCTGGCCCAGCTCCTCCAGCGGCCCAGCCCACCGCCGCTTCTCCCCCTGTCGTCTTCCTCCCCCTCGCCCCGAAGCTGCTCGGTGGCGCGCGCGGCCACGCACCCCGGCCACCTCCTCCCTCCCAGCCTGCCTGGCTCCTCCTCGACGCCCCGGTGACGCCACGCGCCTCCCCGACCCCCTCTCACTTCTCCCTCGCTCTCTGGACCTCCCTCCCCCTCGCTCCTCTGCTTCCCCCCCCATGACCGAGAGTCGCCGTCGCCGCCGCTCGCCATAGCCACGGCCACCGACCACCACTCGCCTCGCCGACCAATCCAGAAGGACCGCAGCATCGTCCTCATCACCTACGCAGAGCCAAGCTACGCCGGACGCACTGCATCATTGCCTTCTTCATCGCCTTCAAGCTCCGGCCCTGAGATCGCCGTTGACCCCGCGCTCGCCTCGCAGCCTCCCCGAGCCCACTGACCACCCCTGCAGACTCGACGTGAGCTCCTCTTCGTTTCCCCTCCGTCTTTTCGCTCGATTTCGTGCCGTATCCATCGTCTCCGCCGAGCCCGAGAGCCATTGCCGCCGGCCACGAGGTCGCCGTGGCTAGAGCTCACGCGCGTCACCTCCAAGCACACCACCGTGCTCAGCACCACGCCAGGATCCCAAAACCCTAGTCTATTGCTCCTGTTGTGTACCATAGCCACCGCTCGCGCCTCACCCGAACTCCGGCCGCCGCCGTCGTCATGATTGCCGTCGCCTCCGGCCAACCTAGCTTCTCCCGTTTGCCCTGTTAGATGCGCGCGAGCCTGGGCATCCCGTAGAGCCCCTCCGCCGCTCTTTTGGTCATCGGAGGGCGAATCCCGACGCTCTCCGCCATCTCTGGCCTCGCTGGTGACAAGCCTCGGGTCAACTCTGGCGAGTTTGACCCGAGTTTGACCCCACTGGCCAGTTTGACCCCCCTCTCTCTCACTGACATGCGGGCCCCGCCCAGCTAATTAAGTTAGGTTAGTATTAACTAAGCTAGGTTAGTTTAGTTAGACACTGACACTCGGGACCCACGGGTCAGGGTTTGACCGGACTGTGCCACGTTGACCTGCTGACGTCATCATGACGTCAGGATGATGCAGTAATGTTTTCTGGATTTATTTTTATTCAGAAAATTCCAGAAAATTGTATAAACTTCTAAAAATCATAGAAATTCAACCGTAACTCCAAATTAAAGAATTTATATATGAAAAATTATCAGAAAAATTCAAGGAATCCATCTGTACCATTTTCATGCATGTTAGAACAACTTATAGCTGCTGTTTAGCACAAATCAATTAAATGGCATTTGAATAATCACATATGGAGTTTGAATTTGAATCTTGTATTCAAACCAACTTCATTTAATCTGTTGCTAGTTGCATTAGCTCAAAACACATCCATATTGCCATGTCATGATCATGCATCATATTGTGCATTGCATTGATTGTGTTCCCTTCTGTGTTGCCGGTATTTGTCCCCTCTCGATAGACGTGATACCGATTATGTGATCGTTGACACTGATGAAGACTCAACGCTATCTTCAGAAGTGCCAGGCAAGCAAAACCCCCTTGTTCATTCCGATAAAATCCCACTCTCTCGCTCCTGCTCTCTTTTACTACATTAGAACAACAACGACATATTTGTTACTTGCTGCGGTAGCTGAACCCCTTTATCCTTTGCATGACCTGTCATTGCCACAGTAAATAGATGAAACCCACTAGCATGAGTAGGAGTTGTTTGAGTCCTGTTGTGCCTACTCATCCATGCTTGTTTGTCATGCCTGCTACTGCTTAGAGTTGAGTCAGGTCTGATTCATCGGGGATGAATCAGAGGCGTGTGAACATGTCCTACTGTGTGTGAGCTAAGTGTGTGAACACGATTTGGTAAAGGTAGCGGTGAGAGGCCATGTAGGAGTACATGGTGGATTGTCTCATTGCAGCCGTCCTCAGGAACTGAGTTCTGTGTTTGTGATCCATGATTCAGCTACTACCACGCATTGGGCCCGAAACCAATGGACCCTCTCGGCTTCTTAATCACCCTTGTCCTCTGTCTAGGAGTTGCGAGTAGTTTCTGGTGTTTGTAGTATGCTGGAGGCCGTGCGCAGCGCTGATCGTAGGGGTGGGCTGTGATGTGGTAGGCACGTGGCACGGTGTACCGGGCGCCCGTTTGGTGTCTCGAGAACCCTGTTCACATCATTTGGGGCTGTGAGCGAAACTCCGGCCGGATCTCCTCATGGATGGAACCCGAATAGGCGATAAACCTGGACTAGAGACTTGAGTGTTTAGGCAGGCCGTGGCCAACACCCACGTTGGGCTTCCGCTTGAAGGTTGCCGAGTACATGTCGTGTAAACGGCGGTAAGTGGTGAGAGCGTGTGTGAAGAAGTACACCCCTGCAGGGTTAACATCATCTATTCAAATAGCCGTGTCCGCGGAAAAGGACTTCTGGGTTGCTTATATCAGTTCATAGACAAGTGAAAGTGGATACTCTAAAACACGCAAGATAAGCGTGAGTGCTATGGATGGCGTTCTTGTAGGGAGACGGGAGCGGATCCATAGTGGTGTATTGATTTGGTGAATATGTGGACTCGTGTGCGCCACCTCAAAAGAGTTACTTGCAGTCGTAGTTTAGGTTAGCCACCGAGTCAAAGCTGGCTTGCTGCAGTTAAACCCCACCATCCCCTTTGTTGATAATGATGCATATGTAGTTAGTTCTGATGTAAGTCTTGCTGGGTACATTTGTACTCACGTTTGCCTATTTTATGTTTCTGCAGAGAGACTTCGGTCTCGCTAGTAGTACCGCGTGGACTTCGACGTTTAGCTTGTTACCTCAGCTACGATCTTGTGCCCTCGGCAGGATCTGGTAGATAGTCAGGCTTCTCAGCCTTTTTCATTTATAGATGTCTGTACTCAGACATGATAGCTTCCGCTTGTGCTTTGATTTGTATGCTCTGAATGTTGGGTCATGAGACCCCTGTTTTGTAATATTCTCGCTCCTCAGAGCCTATTGAATAAATACTTGAGTCATAGAGTCATGTTGTGATGCCATGTTTTATTTGCACATATCGAGCATATTGTGTGTATGTTATTGAAATGCTTGGTATGTGTGGGATCTGACTATCTAGTTGTTTATCTTTAGTAGCCTCTCTTACCGGGAAATGTCTCCTAGTGTTTCCACCGAGCCATGGTAGCTTGCTACTGCTCCTGAACACTTAGGCTGGCCGGCATGTGTCCTTCTTCGTTCCTGTGTTTGTCCCTTCGGGGAAATGTCACGCGATGAATACCGGAGTCCTGTTAGCCCGCTACAGCCCGGTTCACCGGAGTCCTGTTAGCCCAGTGCTACAGCCTGGATTCACTCGCTGATGACCGACACGTTCGATGCTGGGTCATGGATGCATGTCCCTGTAAGTCTGTGCCACTTTGGGTTTACGACTAGCCATGTCAGCCCGGGCTCCTTATCATATGGATGCTAGCGACATCATCATATACGTGAGCCAAAAGGCGCAAACGGTCCCGGGCAAAGGTAAGGCGACAACCGTGGGAATACCGTGCGTGAGGCCACAAAGTGATATGAGGTGTTACATGCTAGATCGATGTGGCATTGAGTCGGGGTCCTGACAGCTTTGGTATCAAAGCTTGACTGCCTGTAGGATTACCAAGCCAAACTGGTCGAAGTCGAGTCTAGAAATGCTTTAGCTATGTAAGGGAATTTATGGTGGGATGGAACGTAAGGCTCTTTTTACTCCTTATACCTCATGCCCTTCTGATCTGAGTCATCTTATCTTTCCTACGGGGATTAAGAACTAGGCTATCTCTTCTTTCTATTAGGATCACGTGTTACTAATTAGTAGACTTATAAGATTGTTCGATTTAAGCTTGAGTCCAGTTCCTACTACTTCTGTATGTTAATTGTTGATCTCGAACCCTTGATATTGTGCTTCTGAGTGGTTGTTCCACCATTTTGTGAATGTCTCAAATCTTTTCTGAGCATTTACAGCCGTTATGCTGTCCGAGTCATCCCAGGTTTCTAAATAGTCTGATGCATTTGTAAAATCCTTTCCCTTGGGTTTCGACGTTCCTTTATGCCAGCTCAATCACACTAATTGTTGAGTTGAGGTATTCTATTGCCTTGACATTTATGCTGGAGTTATTATTATGACCCTAGGTGTCTCAGGGGATCATCTAGTAGTCTAGCCATGTTTTGTGTCCCAGTGTGATGATTCTGGCCTTTATTCTCGTAAGCATCCCGTGATGCCACTTAGTTAGTAGGCATTTCACTTCTGGGTTTTCGAACCGAGATTCACCCTACTTACTTCATGTGGATAGTAATTGCTAGCTCCCTTAGGTTATTAGTAACCTTTGCGATAGTCCTTGAAGTCCGTGGTATCTTCTTCTTCCAAATACCATGAACTACTTATGGCAGAAGTTCCTCGTTGAACTGAACAATCACAACCAGAGTGCTCTTGATAAGTTCTCCATTATATATTGTGGCTCTGCCAGTTCTACCTTTCTGCATGGGTTATCCGGAAGAAACATGTTGAACTTGGTTCAACATACTAATCTATGCATCCACAACTCAGAAAGTTATATGTTCCTTTGAGTTGTCCCTCTTTAGTTGTCTACTGACCTTCGTCTATCAATTGATAGTCAAGAGTATGCGTGCGTTCGTTTATCGATGCCTATTACTCTTGTGGTCCGTCAAGCCATTCTATCGCGGAATGACTAGGAGAAACAAACTCCAGTACCTCTTCCATATCTAGGATTGGGTCAAAACAATTGTACTCCGCAGATCAAAATGCCAATCCAGCTTTTGCTCTGTTCTACCTTGGAGTATTACCATCTTTTATATCGGGATTGTTATAGGAATTGCACACCATCCTATGAACTCTTGGTACAGTGATACTTCTTGCCATCATTGTTCATTCCTCGGTTCCTGTGTTATTGTGACGTGTGAAATCAATACTGCTAGCAACTCTGTTGCTTGGTAGTTAAATGGACGATAACCTCATTCTTAGCATGTGATTATTGAATCGTCACCCTAAGACTGATTGTGCTGCCTAGTCCCTATTTCTGGTGCACTCCTCGACCAATGAGTTAGGAATTATTTCAAGTCCTCACTCATTTGATCATGTCGTCTTGCCCTCAAAAGCAAGATTGTTCTCGAGCTTAGTAACATACCGGTGGTTCGTGACTTTCCAAATATCTTCTTGGAAGTGTTACCGGGTTGTTTCCTGACTGTTATGTTGAGCCCGTGATCAAGTTGGTTTCTTGTGAACCACCCTTTCTCCACGAATCTGTGTTGGATATCCCTGAGCTAGTTGGTTAAGCTAGACAACAACTTGGAGAATTGGAAGATAAAAGCTTGCCTGGCTTAGTTCGTTCCAAAGGGATATTCTTGTGTAGTGTGTGTTGAAGAAAGATGATATCTTCATCGATTGGTCCCTATGATCAGTTGCTGGACCTATTGTCTTATCAATCCTTTGATTTGAGTGTGGGCTATCGTCAAATCAAATCAGTACCAACGATGCTCGTAATGTTGTCTTACTCGTGGTTGATCCCTCGAGCGTACACCATTACATCTTTGGTCTGACCAATGCTATCACCGTGTTCACATGATGGTGGAAGTCCAGTGATATGGAAATTCCGATGAGTTTTTGTTGAGCCCATCAGTAGCATTTTGTCTCCCCCCATGAATCATGTTGAACATCAACCTAGTGTTGGAAACTTGTGTAAGCATTTCTTCGTGTTTCGTTCATGAAGCCTATGTTTGGATGAAAGTAGTGACTTCCTCTAATTCATGTGCATCTGATGTAAGTTGCCGCCATGAATTCGAGGAAGATTGTTTCGTTTCCTTTGGAATCATCCCAAATCAGTCATGCACACGTGCGAAGTATTCTGTAGTCTGGAGGCTTGCAACCTTCATTCTATATGTGTCCCTAGCACACTAAGCCACTGATTGACTTGTTCAAGGAAAAGAAGTCTATGCTTGGGATCTAATCCATGGACTTGCGTAAAGACTTTGATATCCTCGATGATGGTTCCCCACCTGAACTCGGTAGTGTTTAATTATAAGACTACTACGTGGCCATGCTTGTTTGGGACAACGTGTTCACATGTTTGTAGCAGAACCAGCTCATGTTTTGGATCTTACTATCGTAGTTCATTCCCCGAGAATCTCGCAACGTCATCTCGTCGATTTGTGTTGCAAACTTTCGTTTTTCTTCCTAGACTCGATGAGTCTGGAATATCCTGACACCAACCAGATCTGAATCTCAGGCAGATATGATGGTTTGGGACATTTCCCAAAAACTATAATATCGGTCCCTCGGAAACCGGTAAAGTGGATGTCATGGCCAACACACCCAGCCGGAAGACTTGTTATTATAATATCTTGATTGAGGAAGTTGGCCACCTCCCCATAAGGATCTCGTAGAACTTATTCTAGTAGTTGTTCCTTATGGATTTTTGTGCTCCCGAAGTCCGACCTTTTACTTGATGTTCTAGATATCAAACCATATCTATGGGTGGATTACGCTAGCACATCAAGGAGAACATTAGAAGCGGAGTGCTAAATGTCTCTCGGTCGATCATCCAGATTTCGTCCCCTTGGCCTCGTTAAGGTGAAATCTGAGAAAGTGTTATCTTCCTTTGCATCTACATCTCCCACCGCTATTCATCATGGTAGTATGTTGTGTTGTCAGCACCCTTGATGCGGTTGTTGATAAAACCTTGATGAATATGGAAATGCTCAAGTTCTTGAGAGCACGCACAAGTGCTAGGTTTGATCGTCGGCATTAACTGTATAGTGCTCTCAGTTTCCTCGACAATGCTATGACCCTTTCAAACAGTGAATTCACTCTCTATTGTTGGGTTCTTCCCCAGTTACCAGAATCATTCCCAGCATTTGCATTTTGTTCCCAGCTTGCACCGCCAATGTGCCATTCTACCACGGGTGTCTTCCATTTCCGGTGGTAAGCAAATTCATCCATTACGTTGTCTTCAACAAGGTAATCCACATCATCCAAGTCCGAGTATGCCATTCCACCAACCCCGTCCAAACGATCGCTCGAAAATTGCCTTAAGCTGGTATAAAGCGTTTCAATGATCTTGAATCAAAGGTAATTCTTTTTGCCACTTAAGGGGATATATCTACGAGTCTCCATCCCTAAGATGCCTCGTTGTGGTATCATGGCAACTCAACTCCTCGCTACGTTGACAATCGTCTACCACCTTCTTAAGTGTGGAATTGTTGTCTACCTAGTGACCCTCGTCATCTGTCTCACTCCATCTCTTCAGATGTATGCTTCGTGTCTCAGCTCAAGGGATGTTGCTACGACTCACTTTGTGAGCTGATCCTAGGTTGATTGATATTCGAGAGGATAGATTCTTCTAGAGTTTTCCTTTCCTCTTCTCGTCATGCTAGTTGGAGTTCTTAGAGCAAGACGACGGGACAAAGATGGTGATCGAATCAACGCTTTGATAAAGGGCAACCTGGATCATGAAGATTGTGCTAGTTTGCGTTCCCCCTTCACCCTACCCTACGCTTGAATCTCGGGACGAGATTTTGTTTAGTGGGGGTGAGTTGTCACATCCCTGGTCCTGTTATGCACCAGGCTAGACCCTCATGTGAGCATCATGTTTTAATTCAAATGAAATTTGAATTGAGGGATTTTCAAAGCCTCAGAAACCTTCTAAAAATGATCAACATTAAAATCTTCTCAAAGAAGTCCAAGAAAATGTTCCTCTTAGTCTCTGAAAATATTGCAAAGAGGTAAAAACTCAAAACAATATTTTTGGTATCTCAGAGTTAGTTATTTTGGGCCTTTGAATTAAATAAATAGCTATTTGTATTGGATATATATTTCTTAATTAATTAATATATGTCCAATAATTCTGATCTTTGATGAAGGGCTTTGGAATAATCCTACTAGTCCCTACCATAAATATTAGAAGCAATAAAAATGATTTAGTGTCTAAAACTAAATCAAAACAAACTACAGAAAATAGAAAACAGAATTAAATAGAAATAAAAGAGGGAGAGAGAAAACTTACCTGGCGCTCACCTCTCACCCCACTTGGCCCAGCTCCTCCAGCGGCCCAGCCCACCGCCGCTTCTCCCCCTGTCGTCTTCCTCCCCCTCACCCCGAAGCTGCTCGGTGGCGCGCGCGGCCACGCGCCCCGGCCACCTCCTCCCTCCCAGCCTGCCTGGCTCCTCCTCGACGCCCCGGTGACGCCACGCGCCTCCCCGACCCCCTCTCACTTCTCCCTTGCTCTCTGGACCTCCCTCCCCCTCGCTCCTCTGCTTCCCCCCCCCATGACCGAGAGTCGCAG
>NC_057801.1:104861950-104905910 GCF_018294505.1 Triticum aestivum | reverse complement strand
CTCGCCATAGCCACGGCCACCGACCACCACTCGCCTCGCCGACCAATCCAGAAGGACCGCAGCGTCGTCCTCATCACCTACGCAGAGCCAAGCTACGCCGGACGCACTGCATCATCGCCTTCTTCATCGCCTTCAAGCTCCGGCCCCCGAGATCGCCGGCGACCCCGCGCTCGCCTCGCAGCCTCCCCGAGCCCACTGACCACCCCTGCAGACTCGACGTGAGCTCCTCTTCGTTTCCCCTCCGTCTTTTCGCTCGATTTCGTGCCGTATCCATCGTCTCCGCCGAGCCCGAGAGCCATTGCCGCCGGCCACGAGGTCGTCGTGGCTAGAGCTCACGCGCGTCACCTCCAAGCACACCACCGTGCTCAGCACCATGCCAGGATCCCAAAACCCTAGTCTATTGCTCCTGTAATGTTTTCTGGATTTATTTTTATTCAGAAAATTCCAGAAAATTGTATAAACTTCTAAAAATCATAGAAATTCAACCGTAACTCCAAATTAAATAATTTATATATGAAAAATTATCAGAAAAATTCAAGGAATCCATCTGTACCATTTTCATGCATGTTAGAACAACTTATAGCTGCTGTTTAGCACAAATCAATGAAATGGCATTTGAATAATCACATATGGAGTTTGAATTTGAATCTTGTATTCGAACCAACTTCATTTAATCTGTTGCTAGTTGCATTAGCTCAAAACACATCCATATTGCCATGTCATGATCATGCATCATATTGTGCATTGCATTGATTGTGTTCCCTTCTGTGTTGCCGGTATTTGTCCCCTCTCGATAGACGTGATACCGATGATGTGATCGTTGACACTGATGAAGACTCAATGCTATCTTCAGAAGTGCCAGGCAAGCAAAACCCCCTTGTTCATTCCGATAAAATCCCACTCTCTCGCTCCTGCTCTCTTTTACTGCATTAGGACAACAACGACATATTTGTTACTTGCTGCGGTAGCTGAACCCCTTTATCCTTTGCATGACCTGTCATTGCCACAGTAAATAGATGAAACCCACTAGCATGAGTAGGAGTTGTTTGAGCCCTGTTGTGCCTACTCATCCATGCTTGTTTGTCATGCCTGCTACTGCTTAGAGTTGAGTCAGGTCTGATTCATCGGGGATGAATCAGAGGCGTGTGAACATGTCCTACTGTGTGTGAGCTAAGTGTGTGAACATGATTTGGTAAAGGTAGCGGTGAGAGGCCATGTAGGAGTACATGGTGGGTTGTCTCATTGCAGCCGTCCTCAGCAACTGAGTTCTGTGTTTGTGATCCATGATTCAGCTACTACCACGCATTGGGCCCGAAACCAATGGACCCTCTCGGCTTCTTAATCACCCTTGTCCTCTGTCCAGGAGTTGCAAGTCGTTTCTGGTGTTTGTAGTATGCTGGAGGCCGTGCGCAGCGCTGACCGTAGGGGTGGGCTGTGATGCGGTAGGCACGTGGCACGGTGTAACGGGCGCCCGTTTGGTGTCTCGGGAACCCTGTTCACATCATTTGGGGCTGTGAGCGAAACTCCGGCCGGATCTCCTCATGGATGGAACCCGAATAGGCGATAAACCTGGACTAGAGACTTGAGTGTTTAGGCAGGCCGTGGCCGACACCCACGTTGGGCTTCCGCTTGAAGGTTGCCGAGTACATGTCGTGTAAACGGCGGTAAGTGGTGAGAACGTGTGTGAATAAGTACACCCCTGCAGGGTTAACATCATCTATTCGAATAGCCGTGTCCGCGGAAAAGGACTTCTGGGTTGCTTATATCAGTTCATAGACAAGTGAAAGTGGATACTCTAAAATACGCAAGATAAGCGTGAGTGCTATGGATGGCGTTCTCGTAGGGAGACGGGAGCGGATCCATAGCGGTGTATTGATTTGGTGAATATGTGGACTCGTGTGCGCCACCTCAAAAGAGTTACTTGCAGTCGTAGTTTAGGTTAGCCACCGAGTCAAAGCTGGCTTGCTGCAGTTAAACCCCACCATCCCCTTTGGTTATAATGATGCATATGTAGTTAGTTCTGATGTAAGTCTTGCTGGGTACATTTGTACTCACGTTTGCCTATTTTATGTTTCTGCAGAGAGACTTCGGTCTCGCTAGTAGTACCGCGTGGACTCCGACGTTTAGCTTGTTACCTCAGCTACGATCTTGTGCCCTCGGCAGGATCTGGTAGATAGTCAGGCTTCTCAGCCTTTTTCATTTATAGATGTCTGTACTCAGACATGATAGCTTCCGCTTGTGCTTTGATTTGTATGCTCTGAATGTTGGGTCATGAGACCCCTGTTTGTAATATTCTCACTCCTCAAAGCCTATTGAATAAATACTTGAGTCATAGAGTCATGTTGTGATGCCATGTCTTATTTGCACATATCGAGCATATTGTGTGTATGTTATTGAAATGCTTGGTATGTGTGGGATCTGACTATCTAGTTGTTTATCTTTAGTAGCCTCTCTTACCGGGAAATGTCTCCTAGTGTTTCCACCGAGCCATGGTAGCTTGCTACTGCTCCGGAACACCTAGGCTGGCCGGCATGTGTCCTTCTTCGTTCCTATGTCTGTCCCTTCGGGGAAATGTCACGCGATGAATACCGGAGTCCTGTTAGCCCGCTACAGCCCTGTTCACCGGAGTCCTGTTAGCCCAGTGCTACAGCCTGGATTCACTCGCTGATGACTGACACGTTCGATGCTGGGTCATGGATGCCTGTCCCTGTAAGTCTGTGCCACTTTGGGTTTACGACTAGCCATGTCAGCCCGGGCTCCTTATCATATGGATGCTAGCGACATCATCATATACATGAGCCAAAAGGCGCAAACGGTCCCGGGCGAAGGTAAGGCGATAACCGTGGGAATACCGTGCGTGAGGCCGCAAAGTGATATGAGGTGTTACATGCTAGATCGATGTGGCATTGAGTCGGGGTCCTGACAGAGATGCAACGAGGAAACTACGAGGCATGACGGTACACTCAGGGGGGTAGGCACGCCCCCACCCTCGTGGGCCCCTCATAGCTCTCCTGACCTAGTTCCTTCGCCTATATATACTCTTATACCATAAAAACATCAGGGGAGCCACGAAACCACTTTTCCACCGCCGCAACCTTCTGTACCCGTGAGATCCCATCTTGGGGCCTTTTCCGGCGTCCTTCTGGAGGGGGATTCGATCACGGAGGGCTTCTATATCAGCACCATTACCTCTCCGATGAAGCGTGAGTAGTTTAACATAGACCTTTGGGTCCATAATTATTAGCTAGATGGCTTCTTCTCTCTCTTTGATTCTCAATACCATGTTCTCCTTGATGTTCTTGGAGATCTATTCGATGTAATACTCTTTTGCGGTGTGTTTGCCGAGATCCGATGAATTGTGGATTTATGATCAAGACTATCTATGAATATTATTTGGTTCTTCTCTGAATTCTTATATGCATGATTTGATATCTTTGCAAGTCTCTTCAAATTATTGGTTTAGTTTGGCCTAATAGATTGATCTTTCCTGCAATGGGATAAGTGCTTAGCTTTGGGTTCAATCTTGCGGTGTCCTTTCCAAGTGACAGTAGGGGCAGCAAGGCATGTATTGTATGGTTGCCATCGAGGATAACATGATGGGGTTTTCATCATATTGCTTGAGTTAATTCCTCTACATCATGTCATCTTGCTTAATGTGTTACTTCATTCTTTATGAACTTAATACTCTAGATGCATGCTGGATAGTGGTCGATGTGTGGCGTAATAGTAGTAGATGTAGGCAGGAGTCAGTCTACTTGACACGGACGTGATGCCTATTTTCATGATCATTGCCTTAGATTTCGTCATAATTATGCGCTTTTCTATCAATTGCTCGACAGTAATTTGTTCACCCACCATAATATATGCTATCTTGAGATAAGCCACTAGTGAAACCTACGGCCCCCGGGTCTCTTGTCCATTATATTGAATCTCGTTTACATCTTGCTACTTTCTGTTCTACTATTTTGCAATCTTTACTTTCCAATCTATAAACCAAAAATACCAGAAATATTTAATTTACCGTTTATCTATCTCTATCATATCTCACTTTTGTGAGTGACCGTGAAGGGATTGACAACCCCTTTACTTGACTGTTTGTGCAGGTATTCGATGACGTGTGCATCATCTCCTACTGGATTGATATGTTGATTCTCAAAACTGAGGGAACTACTTACGCTACTTTGCTGCATCACCCTTTCCTCTTCAAGGGAAAACCAATGCAAGCTCAAGAGGTAGCAGTCATCGGGGCCGCGGATGCGTGGTCACGTCAACCTGCTCGACGGATGGCGATAGAGCGAAGCAGGAAGCAGGATCATGGGGCAGGAGACGATGAGGGGCATGGGGGAGAAGCGGCTGAGGTGCGGACAGAGCTGGTCGGTTATAGTTTGCCCATGGACGCTCACTATTCGACGATGAGGATGGGTCACCGAAGAAGCAAACGAGCAGGCAAATACCTCCAGAGGAATGGTGACAACACGGGTAACATTCTAGACATGCCCGTGCTCGCTAGGACGACGAACAGAGAGAGGGAGAAGAGGACAAAGGCGCCAGAGCATGAAGATGTCATGCCAAAACGGTGGTCACTGGGCAGGCTCGCATGAAGAGGACAAGAGGGGCTGCCGTGATATGTCTGGTGATGAGTCCCTGCATCACTGAGTCTGAGAGAGGTGATGAATCAACGAAAGGAGCTCTGGATCGATTAGAATCATCACTAAAACATTGATGCAACAACTGTTTGGTTAAAACTGTGTAGAGCAGGGAGGTGATAAGGACAAGAGGGAATGTCTGGGATCCTTAGGGTCGAAGGAGTGATCATCCTGTTAAGTTTAAGATTAATTTGACCAATATTTAATATATTTACTTTACAACTACAAAAATTGGTCCAGAAACAAGAACATGAAGAAGCACTCACTAGGAGCGGTCACTTGAGCTGAAATTGGGCAAGGCAGAGTTATTTGGTCATATGAAGATGTCATACAAGTTTCATACCAAATGGACATGCCAAAGTGGTACTTGTCGAATTTCGGGTTCCGCAAACCCTTGAGAGGTTCGAGCTCTGGGGTGCGTGCGGAGATCTCAACCTGCCTAGCCTGCCTACTTGCGAACCTCACAGCCTATCACGTCGAGCTTGAAGGGAAAGGAAGACACGACAGTTTACCCAGGTTCGGGCCACCTTGCGGTGCAAAACCATACTCCTGCTTTATGGTGGATTTTCCTCAAGGGGCTGAGGAAGAACTAGTACAGTGGAGAACAGCCTCAGGAGGCGTGTTCTTGAGCTCGGGTGAGCCGGTGAGGTGGTGACGGTGGAATGGATTTGATCTGATCCCCTCCTCTCCCTTCTGTGGATTTCCGACCCCACTCCATGGTGGTCGCTATTTATGGTGGCCTTGGTCCTCTTCCCAAATGTAGGAGGGAAGGGATCCCACAACGACCAAATTTGAGGGAGAAAACAAGTACACCCTATCCTGACTAAAGTGGTCTTCGCCAGCAAAAGCCGTTGGTCGTGACGCTGCGGTGGGCTCGGCGATGACCTTCATCCAGGTGACCTGGCGGTCTTGGTCTTGTTGCACCAGAATGGAAACCTTTGGTTGATTCCTCAGGACTCCGCGCTTGCTGCTTGCCTCCTTTGCACCAAAGAGGAAACTGGTACTCTGCGTCCGCTGGCGCCCGCCTGACCTTGGTCATCATGGCTCATGTCAGCTGTGCCTTGCGAGGTGCACCTTGCTCCGCTCCTCGGGAGCCAGCCTGAGGGGGCCGATCCTCTTGGAGGTCTTGGTGTCATCCGCCTCGCGAGGCTTGCCCCTCGCGAAGGTATTGAGTTGTTGATGCCGAAGTTGGGCCATACTAGGCCGTCGATGGAGCCATGCCGTGGGCCGTAGGCAGGCAAGTCTGGATACCCCCATATCCAGAATGCCGACAGTAGCCCCCGGGCCCAGGGCGCGCTCGGACTTGGATTTTGGGCGAAGCGAAAAGGCAAGTGCGGAGCGCCACGGGCCCTAACCGCCTGCGGCCTTGGGCGTCTCCACTTCCCCATGCTGCCTTGAAATCCGTCCGACTTGACGAGTCGATGCTGCATGCCGAAAAACATCATTGCGCGAGATCATGGAGGCCGGCGGTTGGCCTCCCTCTGGCTATAAATGAGGGGAGGGGCGGAGCCCACCTCACTCATATGTTTCTTCATCTTCTCGCTGCTCATCCCTTCATCCTCTATACCTTGCCGTTGCATCCATGGCGCCGATCAGGAGGTTTTCTGCGACAGAAAAGGGAAAAGCCCCTCAGGAGGGGCCTGATCCACTTCCACCGAAGAAACAGTTCTGCCGTCCCTGCATCGCCGGCGCGAGGCAGGAGGTGACCATGCCTTGGCAAGTATAGCCTACGCCCGGCTTCCCCCTTCCCCTGTATGCCCGCACATAGGACGACAATGCACGCCATCAAGCAATTCCTGGTGGCAGCGGGCAAGCCAAAGTCATTCTGCCAGTAGGGCCACGGACCCACGGTGGGGGTAGCTCGTGTGAGTTCGTGGTGTGGGCAGCGATGCCGCCCGGCTCGTGGATCCGGCTCCCGAGGTTTTTCGCTAATGAGATACCACCGAGGGGGTTGCTCGAGCTGTGGCTGTAACACACCGGGTGTTGCAGCCTGGCCACCGGGGCTGAGGTCGAGGTGGTGCCTCCCGGCGATGTCTTCATGACCTGCGTATGGGGCGAGGTCGCCCGCGCCTACCGCGTGGAAGGGGCCCTCGCAATCCACTTTGAGTGCAATGGCGCCTCCACTCTGTTCTTCAAGGTCTTCGACAAGGAGGGCCGGCGGCTGGAGTGCAGCCCCGGAGGAAGCAGCCCGCGAGACGTAGCCGTGGGTGCTGGGCCCGCCTCTGGCCCCACCGACATCTCCTCCAGCAGCAGTGGTGACTCCTGGGAATCCAGCGACTCCCCCGAGCCCATTGATTCTCCGGAGTCCAGAGACGACAGCTACGTGCCGCCAAGCTCCTGCCGTGCCCGGAGCGTGGCAACAGCAGCCACTCGGCGTCGCCAGTGACGTGCGTCGGCCTAGTTCCTTGAAGCCTTTCTTCTTTTGTTTCCCTACGCGGAATTATGACTAGCCCCGTGGGGACGTGTAAGAACCGAAATGCTTTAATTCCAGCGTTTCTCTTCTTGTCATTGTGTTGAAATCGCGTATCCCGCTCCGACATGGTTCTCCCTTTCCTCCCCCTAGGTAGCATAGTGCTCTACGCCGACGGGACCCAGTCCCCAGGCAAGCTTCAGTCATCACTAGTATGTCAGGTCGCGATGACGTGGTAAAGGCCAGGAGGTGAGCGGCCCGAGGTCCGGTGAGAGCTCCTGAGGCGTGATGCTCACGAGGTCTCCCTTGTCATGCAAGCAGCTGCCTAAGAATGGAAAGGGAAGCGACGTTACCCAAGCGGAACTGGAAAATTGATGTGATTTGGGTGGCGGGATTATGCCGACATGCGAGCGACTTTTCTCGCTTGTCTAGGTGCTCTACATCCTCAGGTCCCGGCCCTCGAGCAAACTCAGCCGCCGCTGGTATGCCAGGTCGCGATGCCGTGGTCAAGGCCAGGTAGGAGCTCCTGAGGCGCGATGCTTAGGTGCCCCCCTTTAATGTGCAAGCGACCCGCACGATAAGGTGGTGGCCGCCGGGCCCGCCCGTAGCTAGGCTGCATGTGTACCTATGTGTTGGCCTACAGGAGAGAATACGAGCCCTAATGGTGCTTGCTACCTACCGTTGATCCTTTCGCGGAAAGACGAAGGAACCAAGGACCTGCCGAGGTGGCGTACACGAGGGGGGTCATGAGCCAGAGCTCGGTCCTTCTGATTTATCAGCGTTGCTGGGACGGACCCAAGCATAAGCGTCGTGCCATCGTATGTAGCCCCCGTTGTGGGATGAGAAAAGGACGAGTCAGCAATGTAGGGAGATCGTGACGCCGATAGGACCTGAAGCAAGCAGGTGATGATCATAAATCAACTCATGGGAAATGGTTAGGCAACTCTGACAAATGCAAGAAGGATACATGTCGCAGGGACAGGCCCATGCGACTTGGGGATAGTGCAGCCCGAGGGGCACCCCCAAATTGAACGACTAAAAGATGTCACCTGGCATCGTTGCTGAAGAAATGTCGGGGTAGAAAAAGGCGCGTGTTGCTGAAGTTGCTCCTCATGAGCCATCCTCGCCCTCAGCCTCAGGAGTCTCTGGGGGTCCGGTGGCATCATGGGATCCATCTCCATATCCGCCAGGATCGCCTAGTGCCTAGCCTCCCGAGCCGCTAGGACGTCCCGCATGTGGTGCTAAGATGCAACAGCCGTGCTCAGCAAGCCGAAGGGCATGCGAACGTAGCTATGAGGGGGACCCTCGCATCGGTAGACACGAGACGGCCAAAAGAGCTCGTGAGACGCGGCCCTGTTGAGCTGTGGGATGTCAACATAGACGCGCAGCTCCTCGTCCTCACCAGGGCAAGGAGCCGCGCCTGGTGGTGGGCGGCGATCGCCCTGTAGAGCCCTCGCCTCCTGAATTTCCTTGACTACCTTGCTGATGAATTCCTGAGCGCCTGGTGCCTCGCGCCCTATGCTCTCTCCTCGGAAGCGTGCACTGAAGCATGCCTGCACAAGGTGCCTGAGTGCCTCCCTCTTGACGCTGGCTAGGTCAGAGGTCCTCTAGAGGAGAGCCCTCGAGCCCAACCTGAGGTGGGCGCTGGGCACGCCTTCCTATGCAATGGGTTAAACCGCCCCATCCACGGACGCAAGGCTCAATGCGGTACCGTCAGATGCTGCCTCCTCCTAAGATCCCTGGCCCAGCAGCTGCTTCTTTGTCTTGGGGGCGACCTTAGGAGGGAGGACGGTGCCCTCGTCTTCAGGGTTCTCGACCGTTGCAGCCAGGTAGGCGCACTCAAGAGAGCACACTGCGTCCTTTTCTTCACAGACGACCGTGATGATGCCGCCGCTCCCTGCCATTTTGAGTACGTTGTAGCCGTGGTGTGTTGCCACCATGAACTAGGCTAGAGCTGGCTACCCGAGGATGGTGTTGTATGGCAGACAAATGTCGACGACATCAAAGTCGATGAGCTCAGTGTGGTAGTTGTCGCGCTTGCCGAAGGTGATAGGGAGGCGGACTTGCCCAATTGGATGCATGGAGCTGTCGGTCACTCTTGAGAAGGGCTTGGTAGGCTGGAGCTGGTAGTATGGCAATTGGAGCCTATTGAACATCTGGACAGAGAGAACATTGAGCCCCGCTCCACCATAGATGAGTGTCTTGGTGACGAGCACATTGCTGATGATGGGTGAGCAGAGCATTGGGAGCACGCCAGCTGTGGCCACTCACTTGAGCTGGTCGGAGGAGTTGAAGGTGATGGCGTACTTGGACCACCTGAGTGGGCGTGTCGCCTCGAGCTTGGGGAAGACTGCGTTCACCTCACGCACAAACTGCTTGAAGGCGCGATGAGTGGCTGGGGCCTGGGATCTGCCCGATGCAAGCGATGGTGCGAGGCTCTTGGGAGCCCCCAGCCCCCTCATCCTGGTGGTGGTCTTCGTTCCTTCTTGGCGGTGGAGGCAGCGGAGGAAGACCAGCGTTCCCCTGAGGCCGATCCTCTTGAGGTTGGTCCGTCAAGGCGCCCTCGTGAGGCTGGCCTTGCTAGTGTCCCTCCTGATGCTGGTCGCGCCACTCCTGATGATGGTCGCGTCCGTCCCAGCGTCCACCACCTCGACCACCTCTGCGGTCGTAGCCTCGATCGTTGCGCTCAGGGCGATGACCAAGGCACCCTTCACGGAGGGCCCTGAGCTCCTGACAGTCGTTGGTGTTGTGGCTGTGCATGTTGTGGAAGATGCAGTATGGATGACTGCCCGTGGATGACTCAGGGTGATCGCAGCCGTGCTTCATTTCTGTTTCGGCTACGAGCACAGCCAGTCCCTTGCGCTTCACGTCCTTGGCCTTGGCCTTCTTGTCTTCTGGGTCTGCATTGGGGAGCTCGAGGAGGGAGAGGCGTCCCTCCTTAGCCCTCGTGCACTTGTTCGCCATGTTGAACATCTCTAGAGCAATGCAAAGGTCTTCATGTATGGCGAGCTCCTACTTCATCTTGACGTCGCAGATGCCATCGATGAACACTGAGATGATGGCCTCGTCTGATACCTTGGGGATCTTGAGGCGGATGTTGTTGAAGCGCTATATGTACTTCTACAGGGTCTCTCCTGGCTGCTGCTTAATGCATCGAAGGTCACCCGCGGCCGGCAGGTGGTCGCGCGTGCCCTGGAAGTTGGCGATGAAGCGTTCGTGCATCTCATCCGAGGAGGAGACTGACCCCACTGGGAGGTTCAGGATCCAGGGGCACGCGCCGTCCTTGAGGGCCATGGGGAACCAGTTCGCCATGATCTTCTCATCGCTGCTAGCCGCCTCAATGCTCAGTTCATAGAGGTGCAGGAACTCGGTGGGGTCGGCGGTGCCGTCGTAGCATGGGGGCAGGTCAGGCTTGAACTTCCCCGGCCAGATGACGTTGCGCAGCTCCGGGGTGAACGTGTGATGCCCTGCTATGGTCACGGGAGCCCGTCGGGGTGGTGGAGCCTGGTCTTGGTGCTCGCGCACCGCCACCATAGGCGGTGCACGGTCTTGACGTGGAGGTGCTGGAAGCACACGTGCATCTTCTTGGGGCCGGTGCAACACTTGACAGCTTGCTTCTTCACGCGTGTGTGCCTGACGCTGCAGGTCACACTGCGGTGCTGCTCGCCTTGGCTCGACGATGGCGCCCTGCACTGGAGGTGGAGGAGGCGCCTTAGTAGCCATGTCGCCCGCAGCAGGCGGCTGCTGAGGCAGAGAGCGAGCCAGCACAGCAGAGTCTCCGACGGCACCAACAAGCTCGGCGATGTGTTCGAGCCACTCCTCGTAGAAGTCGTCGACTGGGCGGTAGCGTAGGAGCTCCCGCAACATGAGCAGTGCGGCCTGCGCGTTTGCTGGGCCATGACGTGCGTGGGAGGACGAAGCGGTTGTAGTCAGCAATGGAGTGGCGTTGCACCCGTCATGGTGCACGGAGGGGTGCAGCGATGAAGCTTGCTGCTCGTGGCCAGCAGGGCCTGTGGCGGCGTTTGCCGCTGGCGATGGTGGATGGCAAGGATAGCCATCACCCGCCGGTTCCGTCTGAGCGACACAGGATACGATTGCAGCCCAACGCTCAGCGCAAGCCCGACGCGCGTCAGGCATGGAAGCGTCAGAGTAGCGGTGGATCGATCGATGGAATAGAAGATCCGACACACCCCTACCTGGCGCACCAAATGTCTGATTTCGGGTTCGGCAAACCCTTGAGAGGTTCGAACTCTGGGGTGCGCGCGGAGATCTCAACCAGCCTAGCCTGCCTACTCGTGAACCTCACAGCCTATCACGTCGAGCTCGAAGGGAAAGGAAGACATGGCAGTTTACCCAGGTTCGGGCCACCTTGCAGTGCAAAACCCTACTCCTGCTTTGTGGTGGATTTGCCTCGAGGGGCTGAAGAAGAACTAGTACAATGGAGAACAGCCTCAGGAGGCATGTTCTTGAGCTCGGGTGAGCTGGTGAGGTGGTGAGGGTGGAACGGATTCGTTCCGATCCCCTCCTCTCCCTTCTATGGATTTCCGACCCCCCTCCATGGTGGTGGGTAGGTCCTATTTATAGTGTCCTTGGTCCTCTTCCCAAATGTAGGAGGGAAGGGATCCCACAACGGCCAAATTTGAAGGGAGACAACAAGTACACCCTATCCTGACTCAATTGGTCTTCGCCTGCAAAAGCCACTGGTCGTGACGCTGCGGTGGGCTCGGCGATGACCTCCGTCCCACCGTCTTGGCGGTCTTGATCTTGTTGCATGGGAATGGAAACCTTTGGTTGATTCCTCGGGACTTTGCGTCTGCTGCTTGCCTCCTTTACACCAAAGAGGAAACTGGTACTCTGCGCCCGCTGGCCCCGCCTAGCCTTGGTCGTCATGGCTCACGTCAGCCGAGCCTCGTGAGGTGCACCTTGCATGGAAATCTCTGCTCCTCGGGAGCCAGCCTGAGGGGGCCGATCCCCTTGGAGGTCTTGGTGTAGTCCGCCTCGCGAGGCTTGGCCCCTCGCGAAGGTCTTGAGTTGTTGATGTTGAAGCTGGCCCGTACCAAGCCTCGATGGAGCCACACCATGGGCTGCAGGTAGGAAAGTCTGGGTACCCCCGTATCCAGAACGTTGATAGTACTTGCTTCACAAACATCCCCACGAACCAGAAACTTGCATTAATTTTGGAAGGAAAATGGCTTAAGGAAGTGATCCCAAATTTGGTGGAGAGATGTTTTATAGATAGGAGCATGATGTGGTAATTTATCAGAATTAATGAAGCACTATAAATTATACTTGCTTCATAACCTGAAAATATTTAACACAATCAAAGATTTGAAGTTGTGCTCACATAGATAATTGGATAGGGATGAAAAGTGGAGGAGGGAAATTATATGAGCACATGAAGGACTGTGCAAAATTTCAACTCATTTGGATAACCCTAGCTAGTACTTCCTTCACAAAGGCTTCCCTTAGACAAGAACTTTGAAAAATCACCGAGGAATCTTGGCTAGGAAAATGAAGTTGAATTTTGGAACAGGGCAATTATTTGGACATGGAAAGATGTCCAAAAAGTTTGGGGTCAAATGGGAAAGATAAATAACACTTGCTTCACAAAGTGCCATTTAGGACAGAATAGGAAAAGGAATATTTGAGGAATATCTTTTTAACATGGCAAGGAAAAGTTTTGCCATATTTGAGGAAGATATGACCCAAACAATTTATGAGAATTATTTGGGAAAACTCAGGAAAAATCCTCGGAAAATCAAAAGAAAAAGAAAGGGCCAAAAATCAGGGTGTGACAGAATTGCTGAAGATGCGTCAAATCCTGAGCTTTGTTGACTCTCTAAGAGAATCCATGTAGTAAACTGTGTTCTTGTTTAGAACAATAAGTACCAATATCTAGTGATTTCTACATATTAAGAAAGCCATGAACTTAGGAATTATGTTGAAATCTTAAAGACAATCAGTGTATGCGTGGTTGTTTGCTTGACTTATCGTTCATGATATGGCCAGAGAAATGATTCTGCATGGGACGTGTTTTCGAAGATACGGACGACCATGTTAATGGCCCAGTCCCATAGGTCCTTAGCATATAATGTTGTGCCATTTGCTAATGCAGGATCTATAAAATACACACTCTCCCTTTTTCTTCTCTGCGCGTTCAATCCCCTAAGATACAACCTTGTATGTAGAAGTTGATCAGAGTTTGTTAAGTACTTACAAATTCGGCATCTAACAAGAGTGACATCGAGCTCGATGAAGTTGAAGAAGAGATTTAAGTCCTCGAAACGCACATTGATGGAACCAGCATGGTGTCGGAAATGATCTCTGTTATAGTGGACTAGCAGAACATGATGACTTGCTGACATTTCATCCATGTAATATTTATGTAGCTCAATGCAACTAGAGCTACACTCATCAAAGTATTTACCAACAAAAAATGGCTGGCCATGGATGTAATTGCATGCTTCAAGTACGTCTACTTTATTTTTAGCAAGATGAAATCCATTTCTTCATCATCCATGCCGCCAGAAATAATATTAATCCCCGATTCGAACAACCTGCTGTTAATTTGGTTCTGGGCGATGACTATTTTAAGTAAGAGGCAATTGTTCTCTTTCCTCTTCACTCTCACGACGCGCTTCCTTGCAGGTGCAGCCTTTTTGGCCGCTTCCTTCTTGGTACTTGAAGCATTTCTGGTAGAACGTCTGGTTGGTGGAAAGGTAGACTGCCGAGCAGATGGTGAAGCTTTGACGGACTGCTTAGCAGATGGTTTAGCTATGACGGACAGCTGAGCTGGCGGTGCTGCTGTGATAGACTGCTAGGCTATAGGAGCAGAGGCATCGGACCGCTGACCATGCGTTGAAGCTATGTCAGGTTTCTGTGCAGGTGGTGCCAACTTGTCGGTGTGCTGAGGAGGCGTGCCAACGCATTGGTTTGCTGAGCAGGAAGTGCCAACGCATTGGTATGCTGATCACGAGGCTAAAGACCGACGAACTGATGAGCAGTCGGTTCTGGACCTACAGACTGCTTAGCAGGCGGTTTCGAAGCATCAGACTGCTTAGCATTCCCTTCCAACAGGTTGGTCTGTTGAGCATGTGTTGCAGCTGGTTCTCCCCTTGCTACTTCAACGGCCAGCATCTGAACCGGTGGTGCGTCTTCAGTAGTTGTAGGCCTTGCCACTGGCTTCTCTGGGGCGGACAATGACATGGCCTGTATGGAACAAAGTCGGGTCAGCTGATCACAGGTTTATATATCAGCTGTCGGATTACGAGTATTAGGTTCTTTGGAGGAAGCACGTGAGAGCTGTTGTGGCCAGGAGAGCGTCACCGGTTGAGGGACGACATTGGTTGCTCTTGGTGGGGCTTCAGGGATCTCATCCATGAACTCTATTTCCTTTCATGGCCACTGGATTTGATGTAGCGGTGTTTCTCCCAAGGTCATTTGCTCATCAAAGTCTCCTATGACATTCTTCAGGGCAAATTCATTGAATCCAGGCTTTACTTCAGTAACGTAGCACTTCACACAACCCGGGTTCAATGGCACATTGTCCAACAAGAGTCCCTTTTCCAAGAAGGGTGGGTAAACCCAGGCTGTTGCACATTTTAATGTACCTTCATAATGTATAAGCACGTGAAAGTGCAACTAATCCCTGGGTGGTTTTGGTAATTCTTAACAACATATAGCTCGCTGAACTAATACTCTTTCAAGATGATCATTTCAGAAAGTTCAATGATTGGCATGGCATGGACTAGAGATGTGGACCCCTCAAAATACGAAGGACACGTATTGGCAACAAGCTCAAGACTCTACATTTTATTTTTAGTGATCCAAGATCACATTGAGTCCATAGGAAAGCCAGTACTATTAAAAGGGGATGAGGTGTTGATTAATGGCTTGCTTGCTCAAAATGCTTAGTGATATGCTCTAAAACCCTCAACCAATTTCTCATTTCCACATATGTCCTAAACCTAAAAGTCAAACTCGGCTCCACCAATTTGATCTATCCGGCTCCACCGATTTAATTTGACATAGCCACTGCCACAAACCCTAATCAATTCGGTTTACCGATAGGGATCTCGGTCTCACCGAGATGGGATTGCAAACTCCCTGTTTCCCTTCGTAACATTTCGGTCTCATCTAAACGGGTGATCGGTCCCATCGAGTTCACAATGCAAACTCTCTGTTTCCTTTTCGTCATGTTTCGGTCTCACCAAAATGAGTGAATCGGTCCCACCGAGTTTGTCTGACCAACTCCCTGTGTGCCTATTACTGAAATCGGTCCCATCGAGTTCATGTGATCGGTCTCACTGAGATTAAATTATGCCCTAACCATAGTGCATCGGTCCCACCGAGTTGATCATATCGGTCCCACTAAAAAGCCTAATGTTCATATTTTGACCTGAATCGATCTGACAGAGTTTCACCATTCGGTCTCACCAAGTTTGGGAATCTGTGTGTAACAATTAGATTTTGTGTGGAGGCTATATATACCCCTCCATCCATTCTTCATTCATGGAGAGATCCATCAGAACGTGCCTACACTTCCTGCATTCGTTTTCTGAGAGAGAACCACCTACTCATGTGTTGAGACCAAGATATTCCATTCCAACCACAAGAATCTTGATCTCTAGCCTTCCCCAACTTGCTTTCCAATCAAATCATCTTTCCACCATAGCCAAATTTGTGAGAGAGAGTTGAGTTTTGGGGAGACTATCATTTGAAGCACAGGAGCAAGGAGTTCATCATCAACACACCATCTATTACCTTTTGGAGAGTGGTGTCTCCTAGATTGGTTAGGTGTCACTTGGGAGCCTCTGTCAAGATTGTGGAGTTGAACCAAGGAGTTTGCAAGGGGAGGGAGATCACCTACTTCGTGAAGATCTACCCAAGTGAGGCAAGTCCTTCATGGGCGATGGCCATGGTGGGATAGACAAGGTTGCTTCTTCGTGGACCCTTCGTGGGTGGAGCCCTCCGTGGACTTGCACAGTTGTTACCCTCTGTCGGTTGAAGTCTCCATCAACGTGGATGTACGATAGCACCACCTATCGGAACCATGCCAAAAATCTCCATGTCAACATTGTGTTTGCTCCCTCCAAACTCCTTCCATTTACCTTCATATGCAATGATTTACATTTCGCTTTTATACTCTTAGAATTGCATGTGTAGGTTGATTGCTTGACTAGTGATAAGTTGCTAAAATCCGCCAAGAACTAAAATTGGGAAAAGGCTATGTTTTATTTGGTCAAGTAGTCTAATCACCCCCATCTAGATATATCCTACAAGTGGTATCAGAGCTTTGGTCTCCATTTGCCTTGATTTCCATAGCTTTGGTGATCATAGCCTTGGTTTCACAACCTAGGAGAGTATGGTGTCTAGCGAGGGAAATTACCACCATAGAGGTCCTTACTTTGATGGTACTAATTTTGATAGTTGGAAACATAAGATGAAAATGCATATTCTTGGACATAACCCGCCATTTGGGATATTGTGTGTATTGGGTTGCAAGGTGAATTCTTCGATGAGAGAGAACCGAATCGTGAAGCTACCACGGAAGAGTTGAAGATGTTGCAATACAATGCTCAAGCTTGGGATATCCTCTTCAAAGGATTGTGCCCCGCAGAATTCAACAAAATCAGCCATCTTGAGAAAGCAAAGGAAATTTGGGATACTTTGATTGATACGCATGAAGGTACCGACTCCGTCAAGGTATCCAAGTTGGATGTGCTTCAAAGTCAACTTGACAAGTTCAAAATGAAGGATGGTGAAGGTGTCGCTGAAATGTAGTCTAGGCTTGCTCTCATCACAAATGAGATTGCCGGCTTAGGAAGTGAAGAGATGACCGAAAATTCATCATCAAGAATATCCTAAGAGCCTTAGATGGAAAATATGACACCGTGTGCACTTTGATCCAAATGATGCCAAACTACAAAGATCTCAAGCCAACCAAAGTCATTGGAAGAATTGTTGCTCATGAGATGTCACACAAGGATAAAGAAGAGCTTCACAACAAGTCTAGTGGTGCTTACAAAGCCTCATGTGATGCTCCTACATCATTAAGTGAAAAACAAACCTTCAATGAAGAATTGAGCCTAATGGTGAAGAACTTCAACAAATTCTACAAGAGTAGAAGCAAGGAAAGAGGTTCCAAGTCAAGGTCCTATAATGACAAAAGATCTTCTAGTTGTGAGTGAAATTGCTACAATTTTGGAAGACCCGGACAGTATTCCAACGAGTGTATGGCTCCATAGAAAAGAAGAGAAGACTCACGTAAAATGAGAAGCAAAAGGGAAGAATCACCTCCAAGGGAGAGAAGGAGTAGAGATGATCGCTATGAACGAAGAACCTCTCACAGAAGCAAGGATTCGGAAAGGAAGGACAAGTCATCGAGGATCTACACAAAACGAAGACATCAAACTCATGTTGGTGAATGGGTATCCGGCTCCGACTCCGACCATCACTCCGAGAGAAGTTATCACTCTGACTCCGAATATACTCAAGATGAAGGTGTTGCCGGTCTAGCACTGGTGTCAACCAACTCCTATGACATATTTGAGTCACCAAATGAAGGAATTGGAAGATGCTTCAGGGCTAAAGGCCCCAAGGTATCACACCCCGAGTACGTTGATTTCAATAGTGATGAAGATGATTTGCTAGGTGATGATGATTTACTTGTTGACAACTCTAGTGATGAATACTATGATGAAAATGCTATTAATCATGCTAATCAAGATGAAACGAATGACAATGATAAGAAGGAGATTGAGCGTCCAACTAAAGAACTAAACACTCTTAAGTTAGCTCATGAAACTACATTAGAAGATCATCGAGAACTTTTAAAAACTCATTAGAAGCTACGCTTTGAGAAGCTCAATCTTGAGCAAGAACATGGGTTCTTAAAAGCCATCAATGATGATCTTCAGAAGAAAAGTTCTTCTTAGATTTCCAAGCGTTTACTCTTGTCTACTTGCATGCCACAAGTAAAATCTAGCAACAAAGGCAAGCAATATTCTTCTTCTAGTAGTAACAATAATCATGCTAAATCCAATATTGTTGCTTCTAGTAGTTCTCTTGATTCCACAAATGAGTCTCTTGCCAAGTTACACTTGAGAAAGAAAATAGCTTGTTGAAGGGAATTATAGATAAATGTGTTTACAAGAGCCTTGCCAGAAGTAAACAATTTGAGTAAATTGTACGCAAGAAAGGAAGGCACCGGAAGAATCAAGGTGTTGGTTTTGAACGAAAGTTCAATGCCAATGGAGTTGAGTGGGAATAAGATCAATACCCCAAGACAAAGCTTGTTCCTCAACAAGAGAAGTATGATCCTACTTCCTTCAAGGGAACACAAGCTCAATATGACCTTCTGATGTCTACTGTGCAACCTTCTTCTTGTAGACGTTGTTGGGCCTCTAAGTGTAGAGGTTTGTAGGACAGTAGCAAATTTCCCTCAAGTGGATGACCTAAGGTTTATCAATCCGTGGGAGGCATAGGATGAAGATGGTCTCTCTCAAACAACCCTGCAACCAAATAACAAAGAGTCTCTTCTGTCCCCAACACACCCAATACAATGGTAAATTGTATAGGTGCACCATTTCAGCGAAGAGATGGTGATACAAGTGCAATATGGATGGTAGATATAGGTTTTTGTAATCTGAAAATATAAAAACAGCAAGGTAGCAAGTAACAAAAGTGAGCAGAAACGGTATTGCAATGCTTGAAAACAAGGCCTAGGGTTCGTACTTTCACTAGCGCAAGTTCCCTCAACAATAATAATGTAATTAGATCATATAGCAATCCCTGAACATGCAACAAAGAGTCATTCCAAAGTCACTAATAACGGAGAACAAGTGAAGAGATTATTGTAGGATACGAAACCACCTCAAAGTTATTCTTTCTGATCAATCCATTGGGCTATTCCTATAAGTGTCACAAACAGCCCTAGAGTTCATAGTAAAATAACACCTTAAGACACACATCAACCAAAACCCTAATGTCACCAGATACTCCAATGTCACCTCAAGTATCCGTTGGAATGATTATACGATATGCATCACACAATCTCAGATTCATCTATTCAAACCAACACAAAGAACTTCAAAGAGTGCCCCAAAGTTTCTACCGGAGAGTCAAGACAAAAATGTGCACCAACCCCTATGCATAAGTTCACAAGGTCACTGAACCAACAAGTTGATGACCAAAACATACATCAAGTAGATCACGTGAATATCCCATTGTCACCACAGATAAGCAAATGCAACACATACATCAAGTGTTCTCAAATCCTTAAAGACTCAATCCGATAAGATAACTTCAAAGGGAAAACTCAATCCATAACAAGAAGGTAGAGCGGGAGAAACATCATAAGATCCAACTATAATAGCAAAGCTCGTGGTACATCAAGATCGTGCCATATCAAGAACACGAGAGAGAGAGAGAGAGAGAGAGAGAGAGAGAGAGAGATCAAACACATAACTACTGGTACATACCCTCAGCCCCGAGGGTGAACTACTCCCTCCTTATCATGGAGAGCGCCGGGATGATGAAGATGGCCACCGGTGATGATTCCCCACTCCGGTAGGGCACCGGAATGGGGTCTAGATTGGTTTTTGGTGGCTATAGAGGCTTGCGCTGGTGGAACTCTCGATCTAGGTTTCTTTTCGGGGGTTTCTGTATTTATAGGAATTTTTGGTGTCGGTCTCACATTAGGAGGGTCTCCGAGTCATCCACGAGATAGGGGGCGCGCCAGGTGGGCAGGGCGCACCCTCCACCCTCGTGGATGGCTCGGGACTCTTCTGGCCCAACTCTTTTACTCCGGGTGCTTCTTTTGGTCCATAAAAAATCATAAAAAATTGGCACGTCAATTGGACTCCGTTTGGTATTCCTTTTCTATAAAACTCAAAAACAAGGAAAAAACAGAAACTGGTGTTGGGCTCTAGGTTAATAGCTTAGTACAAAAAATCATATAAAATAGCATACAAATGCATATAAAACATCCAAGATGGATAATATAATAGCATGGAACAATCAAAATTATAGATACGTTGGAAACGTATCAAGCATCCCCAAGCTTAATTCTTGCTCGTCCTTGAGTAGGTAAATGATAAAAACAGAATTTTTGATGTGGAATGCTACCTAACATATTTATCAATGTAATCTTTTCTAATGTGGCAAGAATATTCAGATCCATAAGATTCAAAACAAAAGTTTAATATTGACGTAAAAATGATAATACTTCAAGCATACTAACAAGGCAATTATGTCTTCTCAAAATAACATGGCCAAAGAGAGTTTATCCCTACCAAATCATATAGTCTGTCTATGCTCCATCTTCGTCACACAAAATATTCAAATCATGCACAACCCCGGTTTCAGCCAAGCAATTGTTTTATACTTTAGTATTCTCAAACTTTTTCAACTTTCACGCAATACATGAGCGTGAGCCATGGCCATAGCACTATAGGTGGAATAGAATGGTGGTTGTGGAGAAGACAAAAAGAAGGAGATAGTCTCACATCAACTAGGCGTATCAATGGACTATGGAGATGCCCTTCAATAGATATCAATGTTAGTGAGTAGGGATTGTCATCCAACGGATGCACTAGAGCTATACGTGTATGACAGCTCAAAAATAAACTAAGTGGGTGTGCATCCAACATTCTTGCTCACGAACACCTAGGGCATTTTTGAGGAAGCCCATCATTGGAATATACAAGCCAAGTTCTATAATGAAAAATTCCCACTAGTATATGAAAGCACTGTTCAAAAAATCTTCCGATTCGGCGATTAATCTTCCGATTTATTGCTACTCGGGGGTGACCGATAAGATTATGCCTTATCTTCACCGTTTATCCTTTGAGCCAACTTTTTGCCCTGACAAGCGATTTATCGGGAATCTACCAATAAATCGAACCTATTCAAAGCACTATGTTTGCAAAAACTATGTTTATTTGTGTTTTGTGGACATTGTTACGCAATATGTACTGTTGTCTTATTTTCTTTGTCATTATACGAGGATTCAAAGGCTATGAATCAAGGTAACACTTTTGTCCAATATTATTTTGGTGTGGAATATAGTGTATTTTAGTGTTGGGAATCTAGGATTTGCAAAAAAATCCGATTATTAGTCAACCGATAAAATCGATTAATCGGCCTATTTCCGATTAATCTCTAATCCCTAGCTGACCGAGATGATAACGATAAGCGATATCCTCAACATTGGTATGTTGAAAGTGACAACATAGGAGACTCTATATCATGAAGATCATGGTGCTACTTTGAAGCACAAGTGTGGTAAAAGGATAGTAGCATTGCCCCTTCTCTCTTTTTCTCTCATTTTTTATTGGCTTCTTTGGCCTTTTTTTATTGGCTTGTTTGGCCGCTTTTGTTTTAGTTCCTCACATGGGACAATGTTGTAATAATGATGATCATCACACTTTTATTTACTTACAACTCAAGAATTACAACTTGATACTTAGAACAAAATATGACTTTATATGAATGCCTCTGGCGGTGTACCGGGATGTGCAATGAATCAAGAGTGACATGTATGAAAGAATTATGAAAGGTGGCTTTGCCACAAATATGATGTCAACTACATGATCATGCAAAGCAATATGACAATGATGAAACGTGCCATAATAAAGGGAACGGTGGAAGGTTGCATGGCAATATATCTCGGAATGGCTATGGAAATGCCATAATAGGTAGGTATGGTGGCTGTTTTGAGGATGGTAAATGGTGGGTGTATGGTACCGGAGAAAGTTGCGTGGCACAAGAGGGGCTAGCAATGGTGGAAGGGTCAGAGTGCGTATAATCCATGGACTCAACATTAGTCATAAAGAAATCACATACTTATTGCAAAAATCTACAAGTCATCAAAACCAAGAACTACACACATGCTCCTAGGGGAAGGGTTGGTAGGAGTTAACCATCGCGCGATCCCGACCTCCACACATAAGGAGGACAATCAAAGAGATACATCATGCTTCAAATTTGTTACACAACGGTTACCATACGTGCATGCTTGGATTCACAAACCTCAACACAAGTATTTCTCAAATTCACAAGTACACCACTAGCATGACTATAATATCACCATCTTCATATCCCAAAACAATCATAAAGAATCAAACTTCTCACAGTATTCAATGCACTTTATATGAAAGTTTTTTATTATATCCCTCTTGGATGCCTATCATATTAGGACTAAATTCATAACCAAAGCAAATTACCATGCTGTTCTAAAGACTCTCAAAATAATATAAGTGAAGCATGAGAGTTCATCAATTTCTTCAAAATAAAACTACCATCGTGCTCTAAAAGATATAAGTGAAGCACTAGAGCAAACGACAAACTACTCCAAAAGATATAAATGAAGATCAATGAGTAGTCGAATAATTTTGCAACTATGTGAGGACTATATAACATTTAAGAATTTCAGATCTTGGTATTTTATTCAAGCAGCAAGAAAAACAAAATAAAATAAAATGACGCTCCAAGCAAAACACATATCATGTGGTGAATAAAAATATAGCTCCAAGTAAAGTTACCGATGAACGAAGACGAAAGTGGGGATGCCATCCGGGGCATCCCCAATCTTAGGCTCTTTCTTGTCCTTGAATATTACCTTGGGGTGCCTTGGTTATCCCCAAGCTTATGCTCTTGCCACCCCTTATTCAATAGTCCATCGAATCTTTACCCAAAACTTGAAAACTTCACAACACAAAACTCGACAGAAAACTCCTAAGCTCCATTAGTATAAGAAAATAAATCACCACTTAGGTACTGTTGTGAACTCATTATAAATTCATATTGGTGTTATATCTACTGTATTTAAAATTATCCATGGTTCATACCCTCCGATACTACTCATAGATTCATCAAAATAAGCAAACAACACATAGAAAACAGAATCTGTCAAAAACAGAACAGTCTGTAGTAATATGTAACTATTGAATACTTATGTAACCCCAAAAATTCTGAAATAAACTGGTGGACATGAGTAATTTGTCTATTAATCTTTTTCAAAAAGAATCAACTTAAAAGCACTCTTCTGTAAACAATGACAGCTAATCTCGTGAGCGCAAAAGTTTCTGTTTTTTACAGCAAGATCACATTAACTTTCACCCAAGTCTTCCCAAAGGTTCTACTTGGCACTTTATTGAAACAAAAGCTATAAAAAATTATTACTACATTAGATCAATCATGTGGAAACACAAAAAAAGTAGGGGTAAATTTTGGGTTGTCTTACAACAAGCGCTTTTCTTTAATGCCTTTTTAGCTAGGCATGATGATTTCAATGATGCTCACATAAAAGATAAGAATTGATACACAAAGAGAGCATCATGAAGAATATGACTAGCACATTTAAGTCTAACCCAATTCCTATGCTTAGGTATTTGTGAGAAAACAATTTATGGGAGCAATAATTAACTAGCATCAGAAGGCAAAACACGCATAACTTCAAATCTTTAAGCACATAGAGAGGAAACTTGATATTATTGCAATTCCTACAATCATATATTCCTCCCTCATAATAATTTTCAGTAGCATCATGAATGAATTCAACAATATAACTACCACATAAGGCACTATTTTCATGATGCACAAGCATAGAATTTTTATTACTCTCCACATAAGCAAATTTCTTCTCATGAATAGTAGTGGGAGCAAACTCAACAAAATAACTATCATCTGAGGCATAATCCAATTGAAAATTAAATTCAAGATGACAAGTTTCATGGTTATCATTATTCTTTATAGCATACATGTCATCACAATAATCATCATAGATAGCAACTTTGTTCTTATAATCAATTGGAACCTATTCCGAAATAGTGGATTGATCACTAAATAAAGTCATGACCTCTCCAAATCCACTTTTATCAATATTGTAATAAGATTCAACGCCCTCCAAAATAGTGGGATCGTTACTTCCTGAAGTTGACACTCTTCAAAATCCACTTTCATTAATATAATCATCATAAATAGGAGGCATGCTATCATCATAATAAATATTCTCATCAAAACTTGGGGGACAAAAAATATCATATTCATCAAACATAGCATCCCCAAGCTTGTAGCTTTGCCTATCATTAGCATCATGGATATTCAAAGAATTCGCACTAACAACATTGCAATCATGCTCATCATTCAAATATTTAGTGCCAAACATTTTAATGCATTCTTCTTCTAACACTTGAGCACACTTTTCATTTCCATCATTTTCACGAAAGACATTAAAAAGATGAAGCATATGTGAGGCACACTCAATTCCATTTTTTTGTAGTTTTCTTTTATAAACTAAACTAGTGATAAATCAAGAAACTAAAAGATTCGATTGCAATATCGAAAGATATACCTTCAAGCACTAACCTCCTCGGCAACGGCGCCAAAAAAGAGCTTGATGTCTACTACGCAACCTTCTTCTTGTAGACGTTGTTGGGCCTCCAAGTACAGAGGTTTGTAGGACAGTAGCAAATTTCCCTCAAGTGGATGACCTAAGGTTTATCAATCTGTGGGAGGTGTAGGATGAAGATGGTATCTCTCAAACAACCCTGCAACCAAATAACAAAGAGTCTCTTGTGTCCCCAACACACCCAATACAGTGGTAAATTGTATAGGTGCACTAGTTCGGCGAAGAGATGGTGATACAAGTGTAATATGGATGGTAGATATAGGTTTTTGTAATCTGAAAATATAAAAACAGCAAGGTAGCAAGTAACAAAAGTGAGCGGAAATGGTATTGCAATGCTTCGAAACAAGGCCTAGGGTTCATAGTTTCACTAGCGCAGGTTCTCTCAACAATAATAACATAATTAGTTCATATAACAATCCCTTAACATGCAACAAAGAGTCACTCCAAAGTCACTAATAGCGGAGAACAAACGAAGAGATTATTGTAGGTACAAAACCACCTCAAAGTTATTCTTTCCGATCAATCTATCAGCCTATTCCTCTAAGTGTCACAAACAGCCCTAGAGTTCATAGTAAAATAACACCTTAAAACACACATCAACGAAAACCCTAATGCCACCTAGATACTCCAATGTCACCTCAAGTATCCGTGGGTATGATTATACGATATGCATCACACAATCTCAGATTCATCTATTCAAACCAACACAAAGAACTTCAAAGAACGCCCCAAAGTTTCTACCGGAGAGTCAACACGAAAACGTGTGCCAACCCCTATGCATAAGTTCACAAGGTCACTGAACCCGCAAGTTGATCACCAAAACATACATCAAGTAGATCACGTGAATATCCCATTGTAACCACAGATAAGCACATGCAAGACATACATCAAGTGTTCTCAAATCCTTAAAGACTCAATCCGATAAGATAACTTCAAAGGGAAAACTCAATCCATTACAAGAAGGTAGAGGGGAAGAAACATCATAAGATCCAACTATAATAGCAAAGCTCGCGGTACATCAAGATCGTGCCATATCAAGAACACGAGAGAGAGAGAGAGATCAAACACATAGCTACTAGTACATACCCTCAGCCCTGAGGGTGAACTACTCCCTCCTCGTCATGGAGCACGCCGGGATGATGAAGATAGCCACCGGTGATGATTCCCCCCTCCGACAGGGTGCCGAAACGGGGTCTAGATTGGTTTTTGGTGGCTACAGAGGCTTGCAGCGACGGAACTCCCGATCTAGGTTTCTTTTCGGGGGTTTTTGTATTTAAAGGAATTTTTGGTATCGGTCTCATGCCAGGGGGGTCTTCGAGTCATCCACGAGATAGGGGCGTGCCCGGGGGGTAGGGCGCACCCTCCACCCTCGTGGATGGCTCGGGACTCTCCTGGCTCAACTCTTTTACTTCGGGGGCTTCTTTTGGTCCATAAAAATCATCAAAAATTTGCACATCAATTGGACTCCGTTTAGTATTCCTTTTCTGTAAAACTTAAAAACAACGAAAAACAGAAACTAGCACTGGGATCTAGGTTAATAGGTTAGTCCCAAAAATTATATAAAATAGCATATAAATGCATATAAAACATCCAAGATGGATACTATAATAGCATGGAACAATCAAAAATTATAGATACGTTGGAGACGTATCATCTTCCACCACAAGACCACAAGCTAAAAGGAAAGGACAAGCTTCAAGAGGAGATTGATGCATTTGAAGGTGCTCCAAAGACCTTGGTCAAGTGGCTTCCTAAGACTACATCAAGTTCTACTTCATCAAGTACATCTACAACCCCAAGGATTCCCATCAAGATGATGTGGATCTCGAAGAAGAAGAACTAGAGAGTTCTTGAGGGTGACTCCGCCAACATACATCACTCATATTCATTTTGGCAAGGGCAAGTGCAAATAACTTCCACATCTTGCACTAGTTCAAGGAGTCACAAACCCTCTTGTTGGCAAGACAAGGGACAAGGTAATCTAATGCTTTCATGGACATCATCTTGTGTGTGTGCTTCACTCTATGTCTATGGATATCCTTGTTTGTTCCTTGTGGGATTAACCCATGTAGGTATTGAAAGTGCAACTCACTCCAATAGATTTCTTCAAATGATCTACATCAACAATGAGCATCCACATCTTCAACACCTACATGAAGTCATCATCGACAAAACCCAAGGTTAGTTCATCCCTCTTAGGGGGGATATCACATCTAGGGGGAGCTTTACTCTAAGAATTGGGCTAAAGAAACTCTAATGGTGTGAAAACAACAATGCTTTATGTAAAAGTGGTAACCCCACTTGTGCTCAAACGATGAGTATGACCTATGATCAAATGTTCTCATTTGACTCCTAAATAAATATACTCATATATAGATGACCTAGTCATTGCCAATTGCTTGATAGGTGCTAGAGTGATTGTGCATGCTTTGCCACATATTTCATTTGCCATTTTCTTGTGTGGGCATGTTGATTGCATACTTTTCTCATTCGAGGACATCCATTTGCTGCTTTGATTGTTTGGGTATTCTTATTTTGCCAAATGGATGGACAAGAATTCCTAAGAACTTCCTCTAGGTATCTATGTTTTTCTCGTCTCAAACTCTATTCATGCTACATCACAAAGTTTGAACAAGTCAGATTCGAACCCTCTGGGTGAGGACCACTCGGATTCACTGATTCGTCATAGACTTAAACTTCCAAAACATGACTACAAATTTCGGGATGACCGATTCATCCTTTTCGGTCATACCGAGTTCACTTAGTTGATCTAGGTTTTCAATCTCGGTGCAACCAATTAGAACTATTCGGTCACACCGAGTTGCAGTAACCGCTTGCAATTATGCATCTCGGTGCCACCAAGTTGTTCCACTCGATCACACCGACAAGGTTAGGATATATATACCGACGGGTCAAATTTTGGAAATTTCTCTGAAACCTTTTCGCCCGCGCATGTCCTGCTCTGCCAACTCAGGTTTCCGGATTGTCCTCTCGTCGCTAGAGACCTCCTGCTACTGGTCTTCACCGCTGTCAACAGGAATCTTCACCTCCGTTGCCGCCGTAGCAAGCTCATCGCCAAGTTAGGGTAAGAGTTCGGCTCTTTGTGCAATATTTTACCTCTAGTTCTTCGCAGAAAGACAATGCCATGTTTCTTACCCAGTATGAGATCAATCTATCTAGAGAAAGCTTACTTTAGATAAGTTTTGATTCAAAAATTTACGGTTAGGTTTTCGCCGAACTCATCTCGGACCGACCGAGTTGTGGAAATTGGTCTCACCAATTTGGCTTAGGCCATTGCACTTGTAATTTTCGGTCTGACGAAACTTGCAAATCGGTGTGACCGAGTTCAGAAATTTGTGAAATCATAGCAATCTCAGAGTCACCAAACTGTGTCTCACTCTGACGGATTCCACTAGTTCAGACTCCAAAGTTGCTTCTGTGTCACCGAGTTTAACAAATCGGTAGCTATGAAATGCTTTCTGTGGAAAACTAAAACTAAGTTTTTGACTCATTTGTTTTGCAAAAACTCTACACTTTGTGATGCTCATACACTCTATCTCATCTATAACTATTCACAGGGTCAGCTCTCAGTTTGCAGAATATCCGATCAGAGTGACAGCAAGAATAAGTCTGAGGAGCAGATGGATCTAAGTGAGGGCACTAGTCCCTCTGGCAGCCTTGATGAGGGGAGCAGAAGCACTTCCAACAACCTGCCTAAGGCAACAACAAGGCAGAGAAAGAAGATAACCATAGATTCAGAGGATGAGGATTTTGAAGTTGAGGAAGTGACCTCAAAGAAGAAAGTGCTCAAGAAGGAATATGGTGCTGCTGCTACCACCAAGCCAGGTTAGAACAAGAAAGCTCCTGCAAAGAGAGTGTCAATGTGAAAAGCTAGAGAATCAACACAAGAGACAATGGAATTTACTCTTGAGCCTAGAGAAGATGGTGATGGAAGGAAAAGAAAGGAAAGGGTCAGGAAAAGAATTGCAAGAGTGATTGGAAAGCCATCAATGGTGAGAGATTCCACAGGAGAGGAGGAGGAAGAGCAAGATGCACCTCCCGCCAAGACTAAAAAGCTGATGGGGGATGCCATCAAGTCTGGGGCTGCTCCTTCAAAGCCCAAGACTGCCCCCAAAGCTCCAGCTCAAGCTTCCAAGTCTGCACCAAAGAGAAGCACTAGGAACATTCCTGCTGCAGAGAAGAACAAGGCCCTAGTGCCTGAGATTGAAGAAGAAGATGAGGAAGCCCAAGTGCTCGAAAAATTATAGCCAAAGATACTAGATCATGATCATCCAGTGGCTGAGAACATGAAGGAGAGAAAGGATGCATGTCTCAGACTGTGGAGACAAGCAGATCCCTATGCTGTGAGGAGAAGAACTGTTGTGGACTACATGTTTCACACCAAGGAACAACAACATTTCTATGAGACTGTGCTCCTAGATAAGAAGCCCATTGTGTGTGACATGAAGTGGGTAGACTGGAAATACATTGACGCTAATGAAGATCATTTTCCAAGAGTGCATGAAAGCTTCAGACTCAATGGAGTTGACAAGTTTGTCGGTCAGAAATTGACCAACTTGAATGATGAGCTCATTATGCAGTTTTATTCAACGGCTCATTTCTATCCAAATGGCAAGATTGTCTAGATGTTTGAAGGTACTAGGTACCAATCTTCTGTTGCTGAGTGCGCCAAGCTCATTAATGCCCCTGAAGAATCTGAAGAAGACATTGATGTCTATGTTGAGAAGAAGAAGGATCACAACTCCATGGCCAACATGTACAAGGAAATACCTGACAAATCCTTGGCGACACATAAGCTAGGCTTAGTGTACTATGTGATGTCAGGATTAGCCACCATGAACACCATTTTGAGGCACACCTTGTTGCCCAAATCAGGAGATCACAGGATGATCTGAGGCCACTCCATCAACTTGCTTTAGCTCTTTGATTTGCCCCGGGAGTTCAATGTGATGAGTTTGATTGTTGAGACCATCAAGAGAACAGCTGCTTACCAGAAGAGGTCATGTGGGTATGCTCCACACATCCAGATGCTGATAAATTCCAAGATGAGCAAAGGTATGTATTTGTTGGACAAAGAGCACCTTCCCTTGAGGCCTGACTTTGAGGACAACACTGTTGTCATTAATGTTGAAGATCCCACATCAGTTGAGGCTCAAGAGAAGAGACAGAAAGCAAAAGCTGAGAAGGCAGCAAAGATGCCAAGTGCTGAAGAGGCTTCGTAGGTTTTCTTCAAGTAAAAGCAAGACCAACTTGGATATCTTATTCAAGCTACCTCGAGGATTGAGAAAGGATAGGCCACCCTGACTCAGAACCAAGAGAGCCTGCAAAGGATCATTGAAACAAAGTTCTATGATCTTGACTTGAAGGTGATAGAAATACAAATAGCAGTTGAGCAGCTCCAAGAAGAAGCTGAAGAGAGGAATGGGAAAGCAACCACTGAAGTGTTTTAGAGAGTGCCTAGGGCACAGAGATCTGCAGCAGTACTAGTAACAGACACCAGTGCTACTACATCAGCACCTGCTGAGGGAGTCCTGGATTAGGGGGTATCTGGATAGCCAGACTATATACTTTGGCCGGACTGTTGGACTATGAAGATACATGATTGAAGACTTCGTCCCGTGTCCGGATGGGACTCTCCCTGGCGTGGAACGCAAGTTTGGTGATTCAGATGTCAGATCTCCTTCTCTGTAACCGACTCTGTGTAACCCTAGCCCCCTCCGGTGTCTATATAAACCGAAGGGTTTAGTCCATAGGACAAGAACAATCATAATCATAGGCTAGCTTCTAGGGTTTAGCCTCTATGATCTCATGGTAGATCAACTCTTGTAATAATCATATCATCAAGATCAATCAAGCAGGAAGTAGGGTATTACCTCCATCGAGAGGGCCCGAACCTGGGTAAACATCGTGTCCCCACCCTCATGTTACCATTAACCTTAGACACACAGTTCGGGACCCCCTACCTGAGATCCGCCGGTTTTGCACCGACATTGGTGCTTTCATTGAGAGTTCCACTGTGTCGTTGCGATAAGTCTTGATGGCTTGTCTCATTGTCAAGGACAACATCACCTCTGGGGGAGCCCTATCTCTAGGCCAAAATCTCCAACTAGGCGGCTTTGTCATGACCGCCCGATCGGCTGTCATGCCGACGATGACTTTCTGGGTCATCAAAAATAGCCTCCACATCAATTCGGAACTCGCCGAACAGATGGATCCAATGGACCTCTCCTCCCTTAATGAGCTCTTGGATCGCATCGCCGCTCTGGGAGTCGCTATGGACTATGATCGGATTGGGCTTAAACCCGACCAAAGGGAGATTAACTCTCCGCCGGTCAACCATGAGATAGCGGTAGTGGAAGAGCAACAAATGGATTATCCCTCTATTTTGAGGATGGACTATGTCCGGATTTCCGAGCTCCAAGCCGGATACCCGTTCGCTGGAGGACATGACCCAAACCCCGAACTTAGAGTCGTGCGGCGGGCCAGAAAAATTGGGCAACATCCCGGAGCCTGAGCTGCCAAGCTCGGAAGCTTCTCTGCCCCTCGGTCTCAGATCGGGTCAGGGTTCAGACTTAAATCTACCCACCCACCCAGATTTAAGCAATCTTTATCATATCAGACAAGAGCCCCAAGAGACAGTACATCACTACTGGGCCAGATTCCTCCTTGTGATAAACAAGGTCAAGGACTGTCGCGAGGAAGACGCAATCTCATTCTTCTGCAAAAATTGCACGGACAAGGGGATCCTCAACGCTATAAGTCGCTGTGACATAGTACACTTCGCTGACTTAGCGGCCATAGTAAATAAGTACTGCGCGATGGAAAGCGCCTGGAAAACCCAAACAAACTTCTGGGATAATCCGGCTCTCACCAAACCCTTCATCCGAACTAAAAGGGTAAACTCTCGCAAGTCACCCGATTCAATTACCAAAAAACCAAGGCCTGCTGCAGGGCGTGGAACCGTATTGGAGGAATGGCCCAATGGGCCATGCAAAATTCACAGCACACCGGATACCATACCAACACATAGCCTTAGAGCATGTTGGATACTCCGGCAGGTAGCGAAGAGTGGCGAGGATCTCCTCATCAACCATACAATAGAACAACATCCTGCCGAGAATAAGAATGCGATACTGACAGTCTTCGAGACTTTCGCCTCAAATAATAGGCACAAGCGAGCTCTCCGTAGCCTCGCTGAAGTTTGCCACGTGGCAACAATAAATCCGTGGAACGACACGGCTATAACTTTCGATGCCAGTGACGAACCTCAATTGCCAACAGTCCGGGCACCAGCCGCTTTGGTCCTTAGTCCAATCGTGGACGGCTTCCGGCTCACTAAAGTGCTCATGGACGGCGGAAGCGGATTAAACTTCATCTACGAGGAAACTCTCAACAAGATGGAAATTGACAAGAGCCGCATTGAGTGAAGCAGCACGACCTTCAGGGGAATCATCCCTAGTCGGGGGGCACGATGTGCGGGAAAAATCACACTGGGTGTGGTATTCGGCACGCCGGAGAATTACATGTCCGAAGAAATCACATTCCAAGTGGCCCCGTTCAGCAGCATATACCACACCCTCTTAGGGCAGGATGCATTCACGAGCTTTCAAGCTATAACCAATTACAGGTACATGAAGCTCAAAATGCCCGGGCCCAATGGAATCATCACTCTATCTAGTGATCCGGATGTCGCACTCCGCACCGAAAATAAGACCGCCGCGCTGGCCCTCGAGGCATTATCCGAAGCCCTCGCGGCCGAAGAACTAACCTCGCTGCGCTCCACAGTGGACAGGGACGACGTGATACTCGATAAATGACCCAAGTTCACCTCTTTCAAGGCAGCAGACGAGATAGTCAAATTCCAGATCCACCCAATGGACCCCACAAAAACAGCTTCCATTGGGACAAAGCTGAACCCCATAATAGATGCCGCACTGCGAGATTTCTTGCGTGAGAATTGGGACATTTTTGCCTGGCATCCTTCAGACATGCCAGGCATCCCATGCAGACTGGCTGAACACAGCTTAAATATACTGAAGGGATATAAGCCGGTCAAGCAGACTCTTAGGCGCTTCTCAGAGCCAAACAGCAAGCCATGGGAGAAGAGCTAGCTAAGTTACTCGAGGCCGGATTCATCAGAGATATAAAACATCCAGATTGGCTAGCAAACCTGGTGATGGTACCAAAGAAGGACAAATCCTGGCGCCTATGTGTCGATTTCAAGGACCTCAATAAGGCTTGCCCTAAGGATCCCTTCCCCCTCCCCCGCATTGATCAAATCATCGATGCTACCGCAAGACACGACTCATTGTGTTTCCTCGACACATACTCCGAATACCATCAAATCAAGATGGCAGAGTCTGACCAAGCCGCAACGGCCTTCATCACACCATACGGCCCCTTCTGTTTCAATACCATGCCTTTTGGGCTAAAAAATGCCGGCGCAACCTATCAACGCATGATTCAGACATGCCTGGAGAAACAAATCGGCAAAATAGTGGAGGCATACGTGGACGACGTGGTCATCAAAACAAGACACATCGAAACTTTAATAGATGACTTGAGGCTCACGTTCGACAACCTCCGAACATATGACATCAAGCTCAACCCAAAAAATGTGTCTTCGGCGTACCTTCCGGGAAGTTGCTCGTCTTCATCGTCTCCAATAGAGGAATCGAAGCAAATACGGTAAAAATCCGAGCTCTGTCACAGTTGGCTACCCCAACAGACCTCAAGTAGATCCAGAAATTAACTGGATGCGTGGGTGCATTAAGCCTCTTTATCTCCCGATTAGGAGAAAAGGCACTACCTCTTTATCACCTTGTTCGACGCACCGAACACTTCGAGTGGACAGATGCGGCCACAGCCGGACTGGAAGAAATAAAGGCCCTCTTGGCCAGCAATCCAATCCTGACCACGCCAAATACTGGCGAACCTATGCTATTATATATAGCCGCAACACACCAGGTTGTAAGCGCAGTGCTCGTCATCGAACGAGAAACGGACGGACATAAGTTTCCGCTCCAAAAGCCGGTATATTACATGTCCACTGTCCTCACTCCATGCCAATCCCGATACCCGCACTATCAAAAGATAGCATACGCGGTTTTCATGGCATCCCAGAAGCTACGACACTACTTTCAAGAGTGTTCGATTACGGTGGCCTCCGAAGTACCACTCAATGACATAATAAATAACCGCGATGCTATGGGCTGGATTGCTAAATGGGCTATTGAGCTCCTTGCGTTCGACATAACATACAAACCACGGCGAGCCATTAAGTCGCAAGTACTAGATGACTTTGTCGCCGAATAGACAAAGGCCGAACTCCCTAAAGAGACGACGCATTCTCCAATTGGATCATGCACTTCGACGGCTCTAAAATGCTGGCCGGATTGGGAGCGGGCGTTGTCCTGACATCCCCAACCAGAGACACGGTCCAATACGTACTCCAAATATTATACACAGACTCCAACAATGCAGCCGAATATGAGGCTCTGTTGCATGGTCTTCGGATGGCATTCTCCATGGGCATCCAATGCCTAGAAGTGTGCGGGGACTCGAACCTCCCAATATCACAAATAAATGGAGATTTTGATGCCAAGGATCCGAAAATGGAGGAATACCGTAATGGTGTCCTCAAAATGTCAGCTCGGTTCGAGGAGCTCGAATTCCACCATGTGGTCCGAGAAAATAATCAAGCAGCGGATATCCTCGCCCGCATCAGCGCTAAACGCGACCCCCTCCCACCTAATATCTTCTTGGAAAGGCTGTTCAAGCCATCCGTGGTATGGGAACGGTAGACCAGCAACACCAGTTCGGATCCGAATATAACCCCAGATTCCGAACCATCTGATGTAATCAGAGGCTCTGCCACCGAAATAACACCCTCGGCCCATGAAATCATGGTTGTTATCGCCCTGTGGACCGAGCCCTTCTTAGCCTACCAAACTAGGAAAGAGCTCCCCGAGGACCAAAATGAGGCATGTTGTATTGTGCGGCGCTCGAAGGCATACAAAGTCCACGAGGGAGAGCTTTATAAGAAAAGCACCACCGGAGTGCTCCAAAGATGCACCTTCGAAGAGGAAGGGCGGCAGCTCCTGGCTGAAATCCATGCCAGACTCGGCGGGCACCACACCGCATCTCGGGCACTTGTAAGCAAGGCCTTCCGTACAAGTTTTTACTGGCCGACAAACTGGGCAGATGCACAGGACCTTGTCCAACATTGCGTCGGTTGCCAACTCTTCGCCAATCAGAGCCACATGCCCCCTACCGCTCTCCAAACAATCCCCATAACTTGGCCCTTCGCGGTCTGGGGGCTTGATATGGTCGGATCTCTTAAAAGGGGAAGCCATAAGAAAAAATACTTATTGGTCATGGTGGACAAGTTTACCAAATGGATCGACGCCAAACGAGTTAAAACGGTAGAATCCGGACCAATGATAGACTTCATATCAGGGGTTGTGCACCGTTATGGTGTCCCCCACAGCATCATCACTGACAATGGCTCAAATTTTATAGCCGATGAGGTGAAATCCTGGTGCGGCAATATGGGCATTAAGCTCGATTACGCCTCTGTCTATCACCCCCAAACAAATGGACAAGTCGAACGTGCAAATGGTCTCATTATGAGCGGCATCAAACCTAGACTAGTGCGATCCTTGAAGGAATCAGATACGCACTGGGTCGAGGAGCTCGACTCCGTACTCTAGGGGCTGCGGACCACGCCAAATCGCACCACCAGATACACACCATTTTTTATGGTGTACGGCACAGAGGCAGGACTACCCTGCGATATAATTGATGACTCACCTCGCGTGCGCATGTACGAAGAGAAAGAAACTGAGCTAGATCGGCAGGACAACGTAGATGCCCCAGAGGAGTAGCGTGACGTCGCAAAAGCCCGTTCCACATTCTATTAGCAGCAGGCTCGACGGTATCAAAGCAGAGAAGTACGGGCCAAAACTTATAACATTGGCGAACTCGTTCTACGCCTACCGGAGAAGAAGGACAAGCTCAAGACCAAGTGGGAGGGTCCCTTCATCATTGATAAAGTTCTCACCAGAGGAGTGTACCATCTGCGTAATGCATCAGATAACAAACTCGAGCCGAACACATGGAACGCGGCCAGACTCCGAAGATTCTACGCCTAGTGCCGAACTCAGTGTTCGTCTCCTTACCTCCACCTTTTCAATTATGTCCTCCTTTTTTCTTTCTCTTCCTCTTTTCTTTTTACACACAAAGCCTTAAAAGCTTTAAGGATGCTTCGATTGCTCCGGCCACACTATGCGTGCTCAATATATCTAGGGGCTTCCTATACGGAAACTTAATATAACTATTTTCATGGCTTCATGCCCACCACATATGCGTCACCTTTCCATATGTGCCTTTTCTTCAGCATTATATGCATCGATATGGCTTAAGATTTGGCCATGTTGGGTTGCCTGGCTCTTGTGTTTATGCCCTACATTCCTGTTAATTCGGCTAGGGCATAAGGGAAGCACCTCTGTGATTGTTACTGCCGGTTCAGCCGGAAGTGTACCTCAGACTGGGTGTAGCCGAAAGCTAGCGTTCTTAAGGGAATATTCGGTCGGTGAACAAAATATGTTTTTTGTTTATTACAACATAAATCCCCAGATGTTTTGTATCCTGCGTCTCTGTTCGGAGTTCGGACATGCACATTGATGCATGCGTACCCAGGGAAAGGAACCCCTAACGGAACTATTCTCTCTAGAAGATGTTTCTTACTATCCATGTAATATAACATAACTAGTTGGGTACTTGTCTGTTCAAGCACTTATGACCCCTACGCCTGGTTTCCACACGTACCCCGGTTTTACATAACTGAGCGGGTATTCGGATGCACTTTGGACTGTCGGGTCCGGAGGTTGAAGCGAAAAGGTCCGCCATGACAAATGATTTACAATCCGGCTAGGGACTACATACGTCCATTGAAGTACATAGTCACTTGGACTGGCTAAATTCTTCTTCTATACCATCCAACATGCTATCTAGCCTACAATCCTATTGGGAATACTTTGCGGCTAATGCTACTTGGTCATACACCAGACTTACAGGAATCTCTTTCCCATCTGGCCCCACCGATCTGACTTTGGCCATATGGTTTGGATCAGCCTTGGCGTATCGTGTCTTCATCATGACCCAGGCTTCCCTTGCACCTTGTCGGTAGGCTAACACCTTCCATAACTGGAAGCGCATCCGTGCTCCTCTGAGCATATGCACAAGCTCCCCCATGCCTCCTGGCAGGGAAGCGGATGGCCACAAGGCCTGGACAATTCCCTGCATCACCTGCCGAGCTCGTTCATGCAGTTGTGATAGATCTTGCAGCAAATCGCCTACGGATCCGGGCATCTCCTCTTCAGGACGGCCCGTCAGCATACCTACAGACTTAACTCTATTAATACGCTTCCTCGCCGAACTGTACTGCAGTTCGTTTAAGCACTTACCATAAATGTCACGTCGAAGCCTCCTATTCTCCTTCACGGAGTCCGCAAGCTGAGCTCGAACATCTGCTAATTCGACGCTCAGCCGGATATTGGCATCTTGGAGATTGTTTTTCTCCTACCTAACCTGCGTAAGCACACGCTCGCCAGCCTTTAGCTGTCTTCAGACATGTGGCTCACTATATTTTACGATCTCCGGATTCTCTCCGGGATTGTCTGCAGAATCTTTTGTTAGACTTATAAAGCATGTCAAATACTAACTGGTATACGTCCTAAAAATTTCTCTATCGAGACAAGTATTACCAGATGAGGCCTTCTGGGATTCCTCTAGTTTGGCAACTGTGGCCCTCAGCTGGGTCTTGCATTCCTCTCGCTCTTGAGATAAATGGGTATTTGTCTCTACAAGAACCTGTGCATACAATGATCCTTAAATCAGTTGTTCCAACTGTTTCAAGTCTCAGGGGCTACTGATATACATGCTTATCAAATTTTCTTACCCGTATATCCTTTGCATACTGGTCGGTCGCTCGGGCGAGTCCATATTGAGCAGCTCGGATGTATGCGTCTCCTGAATTGAAGGCATTAAACACCTCTTTGGAAAAAATACCCTTGCGGAGTACGACCCATCGGCGCTGGTGATTCATGGCGCACTCTACTTCAGAATTTGTGGCAGAGAGCCTATCTGCATCCTCTGTCGGAGAACAATTTGGCGCCGTCCCCACATTAGCCTCCACTCGTGAGGCCGGTTCTGAAATCCGGCTGGTGGAGGCGTGGCCGGCAGGGTCTCCAGATATAGTCCGGCGACTAATCTTTCTGCCAGGACATGATGGCCGTTGTTACATTTCAAAGATGATAATCATAGAGCTGGTTTTAAATTATACCTCTGCGACGGTGTTTCAATCCTAACCACCTTCCTCTTAAGCCTGCCTGGCCGGGATGCCCTTTACTGATGAGCCCCCAGGGGCTCGGCGCCACGTCCCATGGTCGTCTCTATAAAAGTACGATATATATGCATAAGGTATGGTATAAAGAAGGAATCGTTTTTGGAGGTTAGGACTTCAGCTTTTCTTACATGTGATACAGGGAGCAGTCCGGGATAATCGGCGATGATGGCCACCAAGGTGTCGTCATAGCTTGCCTGGTAAAATGTTCCATCGACAAGCTACACAGATATATCCGGATCTTCTTCGAGTCCGGGGTCGATAGCCTGGCCAGGATCCTCTGGCTGCAGAGATGGGCTGCTGAACTCTTTCACGACCTTCCTTAGTTCCTTCTTTGAAATAGCAAGGTAAATGATTGTGACAAAGGATGCAAGAATGGATAGAGTTGAGTAAAGGGTAACGGCTTACCCAGCTTGGGGGGTTGTACATGGAAAATCTATCCCGCGGCTTAATGCAGAGAAACTCCTCTTCTTCTCCTTTATATAAATCAGACACTATTTTCGCCAGAGCGGTGGCAGAGTCCGGACCTTTACGACCGCAGCGGGTGACATCGTCTTCCCCGTTGAAGTGCCACATGGGCTTCCCCCGATTTGAAGTGGCTCCACCCCCCGCATTATGCATATTGACATAACTTCGATTATTGTCAGTCCTGATTGGGCCAGTCTTTTTATCCTGCCCATCAGGAAGTGGACTTCTCTATCATCTTCCTCCTGGGGGCTCCGAGGGTGCCAGCTTTGGCGTTTCTTCAGCAGAGCGTTAGTGAACTTGGGAAGGCCCATCCGGATTGGGTCCGGAAGGGGAACGCCATCTTCATAAAACCACTCCGAAGGCCAGTCTTCGAATGCCTTCTTTGGAGTGTCGGACAAGTATCCGGTCTGGGCGACGCGCCATATTTTGGCCCCGCCCACTTGATATATAGATCCCTCCTAATTACGAGGGACGAGGCAGAATAGCCTCTTCCATAACTCGAAATGAGCCTCGCACCCCAGAAATAGCTCGCAGAGGGCAACGTAACCTGCGATGTGCAGTACGGAGGCGGGGGTGAAGTTATGCAGCTGGAGGCCGTAGAACTCTAGGAGCCCGCGGAGGAACGGGTGGATTGGAAACCCGAGTCCTCTCAGCAAATATGGGACAAGGCATACCCGCTCCCCCTGAGATGGGTTAGGAAAGCTCTTCGCTTGCTCCCCGCCATTATAGGTGGCTAGTCCGGCTAGGACGGGGACCATGTATGCAGGTGGAAGAAACCCTTGGGTCTGCAACTCTACTAAATAGCTGTGGGGGACAGAACACTTTTTCCAATCACCTGGCTTAGAGCTAAGGGAGCAAGAAGAGGAGCTGCGGTGACCGGCTATGATGGGATGGTTTTTTCGGATGCGCTCTGTTGAATGGTTGGTTGGGGGAAGAAGGTGAGATTTGGATCTGAGGATCCCCGTCTCTTCAAATAGACGGTTCGCTTACAGGGTCAGGGTGGCAAATGTAAAAATGCCCTGGCTCCTCGTATTCACTCGACACATGGAGATAGACATTATTGAAGCACAAGAGCCAAGGAGTACAATGTTACTAGGAAGCCGGACACTGTTCGCTACGACAGGTACTCTGGATTTGGAGAAGAACCCGCCTTGCAATGCCGAAGACAATCTGCACCCCGGACTCATCGTCATTGAAGCCTGGTTCGGGGGATACTGAGGGAGTCCTCGATTAGGGGGTATCCGGACAAACGGACTATATACTTTGGCCGGACTGTTGGACTATGAAGATACAAGATTGAAGACTTCATCCCGTGTCCGGCGGGACTCTCCCTGGCGTGGAAGGCAAGTTTGGCGATTCGTATGTTAGATCTCCTTCTCTGTAACTGACTCTGTGTAACCCTAGCCCCCGCTGGTGTCTATATAAACTAGAGGGTTTAGTCCATAGGACAAGAACAATCATAATCATAGGCTAGCTTCTAGGGTTTAGCCTCTACGATCTCGTGGTAGATCAACTCTTGTAATACTCATATCATCAAGATCAATCAAGCAGGAAGTAGGGTATTACCTCCATCGAGAGGGCCCGAACCTGGGTAAACATCATGTCCCCAGCCTCTTGTTACCATTAGCCTTAGACGCACAGTTCGGGACCCCCTACCCGAGATCCACCGGTTTTGACAACGACACCTGCAGCCACAGCTTCAGTTGCCCCTCCAGTGGCAACTCCACCAGCTCCATAAACATCAACAGATGCTTTCATCCTTGGAGTCCTCTCAATGCCACCTCCTGAAGATCAAGCTTAGAGAGCCACATAGCACTATGCATTTTCAAGCTTTTTGGTAACTTGTTGCCAAAGGTGGAGAAAGTGTATAGATCATAGGCTGAGAGAGAGAGAGAGAGAGCTTCTTTTGCTACTTATTTTATTGCTTGCTTGGTTGATACTTTTTGTTTATGTGTGTGACATACTTTGTATGGTCATGTGTTTGATCATATCATACTTAATGCTTGTGCTTGGATGATGATATTCTCTATCTTTTATGTATGATAATACACTTTGCCTTGGTGATGAGTGCTTGTTCCTATTTCTATCATTTTGAGCACTCCACCAAGATGTATGTGACATGCAAGAGTGACCCATGATCCTAATTGGTTGTGCATTTGCATTCAAAAGCAAATCTTAAATAATGCACAAATTTAGGGGGAGCTCTTGCTAATCACATACTTCTCAAAGCGATGATGTTTTTCATTTTTATTATCATTTGTTCAAGCTTTGATCTATATGTTGTCATCAATTATAAAAAAGGGGCAGATTGAAAGTGCAACTAATCCCTGGGTGGTTTTGGTAATTCTTAACAACATATAGCTCATTGAACTAATACTCTTTAGAGATGATCATTTCAGAGAGTTCAATGATTGGCATGGCATGGACTAGAGATGTGGACCCCTCAAAATGCTAATGACACATATTGGCAACAAGCTCAAGACTCTACAGTTTCTTTTTAGTGTTCCATGATCACATTGAGTCCATAGGAAAGCCAATACTATTAAAAGGGGATGAGGTGTTGCTTAATGGCTTGCTTGCTCAAAATGCTTAGTGATATGCTCCAAAACCCTCAACCACTTTCTCATTTCCACATATGTCTTAAACCTAAAAGTCAAACTTGGCCCCACCGATTTGATCTATCCAGCGCCACCGAGTTCATTTGACATAGCCACTGCCACAAACCCTAATCAGTTCAGTTTCACCGATAGGGATCTCGGTCTCACCGAGATGGGATTGCAAACTCCCTATTTCCCATTGTAATGTTTCGATCTCACCGAAATGAGCGATCGGTCCCACCGATTTCGCAATGCAAACTCCCTGTTTCCTTTTTGTAACATTTCGATCTCACTTAAATGAGTGAATTGGTCCCACCGAGTTTTCCTGACCAACTCCATGTGTGCCTATTACTGAAATCGATCCCACCGAGTTCATGTGATTGGTATCACAAAGATGAAGTTATGCCCTAACCCTAGAGCATTGGTCCCCCCGAGTTGATCATATCGGTCCCACAGAAAAGCCTAACATTCATATTTTGACCTGAATCGGTCTGACCGAGTTTCACCATTCGGTCTCACCGAGTTTGGGAATCTTTGTGTAATGGTTAGATTTTGTGTGGAGGCTATATATACCTCTACATCCTTTCTTCATTCATGGATTCATTTTCCGAGAGAGAACCACCTACTCATGTGTTGAGACCAAGATATTCCATTCCAACCATAAGAATCTTGATCTCTAGCCTTCCCCAAGTTGCTTTCCACTCAAATCATCTTACCACCATAGCCAAATTTTTGAGAGAGAGTTGAGTTTCGGGGAGACTATCATTTGAAGCACAAGAGCAAGGAGTTCATCATCAACACACCATCTATTACCTTTTGGAGAGTGGTGTCTCCTAGATTGGTTAGGTGTCACTTGGGAGCCTCCGTCAAGATTGTGGATTTGAACCAAGGAGTTTGTAAGGGCAAGGAGCTCGCCTACTTCATGAATATCTACCCAAGTGAGGAAAGACCTTCGCGGGCGATGGCCATGGTGGGATAGACAAGGTTGCTTCTTTGTGGACGCTTCGTGGGTGGAGCCCTCCATGGAATCTCACAACCATTACCCTTGGTGGGTTGAAGTCTCCATCAACGTAGATGTACGATAGCACAAACTATTGGAACCACGCAAAAAATCTCCATGTCAACATTGCGTTTGCGCCCTCCAAACTCCTCCCATTTACCTTCATATGCAATGATTTGCATTCCACTAGTATACTCTTAGAAATGCATGTGTAGGTTGATTGCTGGACTAGTGCTAAGTTGCTAAAATCTGCCAAGAATTAAAATTGGGAAAAGGCTAGGTTTTTATTTGGTCAAGTAGTCTAATCACCCCCCTCTATACATACTTTCAATCCTTCAGCACACCCTTTAGTGTGTCTTTCATTCCAGATAGATCAGATATAGCATCATCATGAGTAGTTGCAGTCTTAGTGTCGCTAGGGTCAGCTGATGCACAACTACTCTTGTGCGGTGTTGTCGCGCAATAAGCAGCATCCTCCTTGCCCGCCTCCCCTCCCATGTGCTAGCTATCTGTCAGTGTTAGAGTCCTCTGCATCATCATTGACTCCTCAATATCCTTCCGAACAGATGGATACATGTCCTTCCTCAAACTTTCATACAACTCATTCTGCTTCATTTCACTCCTCACTTTTTTCATGCCGAGCCTCTCTTCTTTGCTGAGTGTGAAAGCCCTCTTCTGTGGAACATTAACACCAATACCCCTTGCACGGCCATGGGGCTCTCTTGTTTCTGGAGCATCGGACAGAATCTCACATGGCCCTGAGTTCCTGTAGAACCTTCCAGGGATCTTGGAAGCCTTTAACATCAAGTGATATAGTTCTTCGTCATGTGAGTTTCAAAGTAATAAGTTCCATCATCACGCCTCCTTGCACGTGCCCGCAAGTAGTGTCTAGCATGTTCGCCCCTGATTTCACTAAAGGTCGGTTTCCCACACGCCGCTACTGCTTCTTTGTCCTCCTGGTCCCATATAGATTTCATGCCGTAGTATCCTGCCACACCCATATGGTGGGGGTGTGTGGTCCACTTCTGAAGTTCTAATTTCTTGGCACTCTTCTCAGCAAACTCTGTAGTTGCCCTGACCCTTTTGAATTCTGCCCAGTCGGCTTTGTAATTTGGGGGTATGCGGGGATTGGGTCCTTGCCTTCACTCAAATACTTCTTGTACAACACGTGCTTCTAGTTTCTCCAAGCATCCCTAGCCTTCTTCAGTGCAGCGTGTTCCACGTGCATTCTCCACTGCTCTGGAACATTGAAGTGATCCATGATCTCCTGGACTATCCTTTGTCGTGTTTCTGTGCCAGCCTTCTGAAACCCCGGCAGATTAATGTTGAGCCTTGCCCTGCCAACAAATACACACACACTCCTAAACCTCATGTGTGCTTTATCTGGTTTAGTTGGAGCCCAAGACATTAAATTGATCTTAGTTACTTCATATACACCTTTAGGATGGTGTGTAGGCTTCCTTGTAGCATTCCTCTATCTCCACTACAAAAAAAAGACACATCCGTGACATTTTGGGCTGAATGAATTTTTTTCCTGTCATACATATGACACTTCTATGATGATAATTGTGACAAAACCCGGTATCACCATAGATGTGGTGGGCTCCTACTTCTATGACAAAAAATCATGACAGAAAATGGCCTTTTCGTCCTGGGCGGGCCGGAGACGCAGCTGCATGACATTCTTTGGGCCATCCATGACGGAAAACACCATGGTAGAAGCGAGGGGGAGGAAAATTTCGGGGGGTTTCCGGTTACGGTGGGAGGTCGGGGGCCGAGCGATGCACGTTTCTCTCGTACACGTACGCACATGTGTGCAAGGCGTTGGCTCTAATTGAACCCGAGCAAGGCATTGGGCTCTAACTGAACCCGAGTGATTGCACTGCAGGCTACGCGTTACTGAACCCGAGTGATCGATCGATAGCTGTTAACTGAACCCGATGGAGCGATTCCTTCGCTACTGCTGCTAACTGAAGCCGATCGATTGGATGAACAGTGAG